>NC_056735.1:1510023779-1510168779 GCF_019279795.1 Protopterus annectens | reverse complement strand
TGTATGAAAATGTACAACCATATACCTTCATGTGTCTTACTGCTGATATCCCTCACATGTTGTAACAGCCTAGGTTAATAACGGTGCATACCCCTCCCTCACAGAATGACTTACAAGCGCTTATAACAGTGTTACATACACTTACCTCTGGACTGTACAAGGTCACACATGTTTTGCCCAGGTGTATCCCTCATATATATGGACCCTACCCCACAATTTGTGTGGCAGTCCACATCATCACTGGAACGATAGCAGGAATGCCAACACTAAATAATGATAGGCCACTACTTAACAACCTCTTACTGCATGACATATGGACAAAGCCTGGTATATAGGTGGAGGACAGAGGCTGGAACATAGGGCCATAATTGCAATATTGCTGTTATACACTGTGAAAGTTGCTGGTGTTACAGGATTGGTTGCAACATACCCTTACTTAGGAATATTAAGTCAGAAACACAAATGGATGTAGCCATGTGCTGATACAGGAAATGCCACTGATATATCAGAGACAAGACCTGTGTGGTGAACAGACAAAACATAACAGCCAATCTTCTAGCCATCATGTGGATAGGCCCAAAGTTGAGAGCTATGCAGACAGATTGCATTCCATGCAAAACTAGCATGTACACACAAACCCCGTAAAACCAGTGGTATTAAATGCATATAACAAAAATACTCACACTGTCTGTAGGTCTGGAACCTAATAAAAATATGTAGTTGGCCTGCGTCTGCAAGTCCTTTTGTAAGAGGTATTGCTACCTGCTGTCTGTAACACTGCTGCCCACACACAGGAAGGATGTCTTCCATACAGGAAAGGTAAAGGGACAATGCCCACATGATGTAGTAATTTATAGTAGTGGGTTGCCATGACAGTGGTAATTGGAAGTACTACACAGCTGACTGCATGCAATTAGCAAGTGGTGAACACTGCTTGGTGCAGAGGCCATCACCTGATCATGAGCATCACAAACAAAATCCATGCTGCAACCTATTCAAAGCAGCTCAATCCCTGAGTGGGGGGAGACAGAGAGAGAGAGAAAAAATTTAAACTACAAACCAAACCAAACGTACATAAAACAAGGGACACAAAGTGTACATAGAAGAGGACAATACTAAAACAGGTATGGGAGACATATATGCATGTAACTGAATGTAGTACTTGGTCTATAATAATGGGAGAGATGATGTGGAAAGATTTATATATGCCATCAAGACTTCTTGTTGTAATGATGTCCTGCTGAACAGCTGTTATGGACATAAAATCTGGCCCTGTGGGCAATGGGCCATGCCTGTCAACTGTGCAGATCAGCACTAACAAGATGTAAGCCATCATAGTGTGTGTTCTGTACCTCAAGACATGTATATTAGTGTGACAAATAGCTGGAGGTGGAAGTAATGAAGTTATGATAGACACACGAGTTTCAGACCCCACAAACCTGCAGGACAGTTATGCTGCAGGACAGTTATGTTAACATGAAATGTATCATGCACAAATGTCATAGGTTTGTAACAGGCTTACCTGCAATCTGTCCCTATATATACCCCGCTAATGTTAGGCTGTGTCCACATGTGACACCCTCCTGTTTTGTAGCAAGGCAGAAAGTACAGTTTTGTACCTACCATAAATGTAGATGTTCGAGTGCTCATACAGCTGCAGTCATTACAGATGGGTTATCCTGCCGTCAGGCGTGTCCTCGGTCAGCCGAATTCCAAAGTCCAGGTCCGGCGTCGGTTGTCGCTTCTTCCCTGACGTCAGTGCGGCAGGGGTATAATAGAGGCAGCCGACGCCATTTTCTTCAGTTTTTCTTGCCCCAGATGTCAGGTGCCCCCAGAAGGAAGGCAAAACAAAAAATTATGCAAACATGCAATGATGATAAATCAAAAAACAGTAGTTGCAAGCAAATGCACCATAAAAGAAAACCCCAAAAAGGTTAAATAAGGTGTTTGTCATAAGGCCTGTCCTAAGAGGGGATGGAGGGAGGGTAACCTGGACTGCAGCTGTATGAGCACTCGAACATCTACATTTATGGTAGGTACAAAACTGTACTATATTCATCGTGTATACAGCTGCAGTCATTACAGATGGGTAGAATCCCAAAGCTAAGTAAGGGTGGAAGGCAGTAAGAGGAACTAGGAGGGGCTAGGATGCCCTGCAGGACTGCTGTGGCAAAGCCCGCTCTCGATTTTGAGTATAGTGGAAGGTGGTAGTACTTGGAGAAAGTGTGCACTGAACTCCAAGTAGCTGCTTCCAAAATGTCCTTGGTAGGGACCCACCTGAGGAAAGCTGCAGAGGTAGCTGTAGCCCTGGTGGAATGGGATCTGATATATACAGGCACAGTTTTTCCATGAAATGAATAACAAAAGTGTATGTAGTGGGCTATCCATTTTGAAATTGTCTGTTTGGAAATAGCCTTCCCCTGAGCACCTGTAGCATAGGACACAAAGAGCTGCTCAGATTTCCTGAATGGCTTTGTCCTGTCCAAGTAATAACGAAGTTGTCTGTGAATGTCCAAGGAATGTAGTAGTCTCTCCCCTTTATTCTGTGGATTTGGATAAAAGGTAGGTAAATGAATAGTCTGATTCAAAGCTACACTGGATACTACCTTTGGCATGAAGGTAGGGTTGGTTCGTAAGGAAACTCTGTCCTGATGGAAAATGATGAATGGTTGCACAGCCATGAGGGCCTGTAGCTCCGAAACCCTGCGTGCTGAGATAATAACCAGAAGAAAGGCCGTTTTCCACGACAAGTATTGTAGCTCTGTTGAAGAAGCCGGCTCAAAAGGAGGCAGGGTCAGCTTTTCCAGTACGAAGTTGAGGTCCCAAGCTGGGAAGTACGAAGTTGAGGTCCCAAGCTGGGACTGGTGGTTTCCGTGGGGGTTTTATGTTTTTTGCCCCTCTGAGGAACTGCCTTAATAGAGGATGTGAGAATAAAGGAGGATCTGTATTGTATTGTGCAGAAATGGCCGAAGCATGGATCTTGGAGGAGAAGGAAAGGCCACTGTTTAACATCTCAGCTAGGTATTGTAAAATTTGAGGTATATTTATTACCCAAGGATTCTGGCCCTTTTCTTGATTCCAGGAACAAAATCGTTTCCATTTGGCAGAGTAGGCTTTTCTAGTAGAGGGTTTTCTGGCCTCCAAGAGGACATCCTGCACCTCCTTGGAGAGGAGAGTCTGTTGGGAAATTAAGGTATTCTCCATGCAGCTAGATTCAGGGTTTTGAGCTGGCTGTGAAGGGTTGTGTAGTTGTGCTGGGACAACAGAAGAGGAACTAGAGGTAGGGTCCATGGTGGTGAGTGTGTCAGGCTCTTTAAGAGAGGATACCAGTGCTGTTGTGGCCAGTCTGGAGCAATGAGAATCATTTTTGGCCTCTCTGCTCTGGCTTTTAATAGAACTTTGGTCAGCAGAGGAAGAGGCGGGAAGGCATAGACTGTCAATGTTGTCCAATTGAAAGAGAGTGCGTCCACTTTCCAGGCCTGTGGATAATAGGTCCTTGAACAGAATTTTTCCAACTGGTAATTTCTGTGGGTAGCAAACAGATCTATGTCTGGCTGTCCTCATGCCTGAGTTATCTTTGAGAAGACTTGAAGATACAACTTCCATTCGTGTGGGTCTGTCATATTTCTGCTTAAGTTGTCTGCCAGTGTGTTTTCCTTCCCTGGCAGGAATTGTGCCTGTAGTTGAATTTGTAATTCCAGTACTGTGTTCCACAGGGTCATGGCTTGCCTGCACAGGGGGTATGAATGAGTTCCTCCCTGTTTGTTTATGTACCACAGGACTGTGGTGTTGTCCGTCCTTATCAATAGCTGGCCTGGATGGAGTAGGTCTTTGAAGGTCATAAGAGCATTTTGCACGGCTAGCATCTCCTTTTGGTTGATGTGTAGGTGCTTCTCTTTTTGGGACCATTTTCCCTGAATGCACTGATCTGCCATGTGTGCTCCCCAGGCGTAGTCTGAGGCGCCCGTTGTAATGATTTGAGTTGCTTGAGGTAAACAGAAAGGGAGACCTGTGTTTCTTTGGCATGCTTGAGCCCACCACAAAAATTCCTTTTGAAGGCATGGAATGAGTGGTATAATTGTTTCCAAGCTGTGGCTGTGTTGAGACCATAAGTTTTTTAGGTACCATTGTAGTTTCCTCATATGCAGCTTTGCACATGGTATTAGCAGGATGCAAGATGCCATAAATCCCAGAGCCTGCAGGACTTTCCTTGCAGTTAGTCTGGTGAAAGTTGCCATTTTAAGTATTGAGACAGTTGCCCTTGTTTGTCTGGCATGAGGTAGGCCATCTGGGTGGTTGTATTTAACCTGGCACCCAGGAAAATTATCTGTTGAGAAGGTATTAGTTTTGATTTCTTTTTGTTCACGGTGTATCCCAGGTAGTTTAACAGTTTTATTACAAACGCCAGATGCTGAAATAGAAAGTCCTTGCTGTCTGCTTGGATCAGGCAGTCGTCCAGATATGGGTAGATTTGTATTCCTTGTTGTCTGCAGAAGGCAATTACTGATGACAGGCATTTCGTAAACACTCTGGGCGCAGTAGATAAGCCAAAGGGCAATGCAGAGAATTGGTAATGTGTTGAACCTGCAAGAAATCTGAGGTATCTTCTGCAATCTTGTCTGATAGGGACATGCAGGTATGCCTCCTTGAGATCCAACGTTACCAGCCAAGACTCCTTGCCCAGCATGGGAAGAAGCTGCTGTAATGTGAGCATCTTGAATTTTGGCACCTGTAGATATGTGTTTAGGATAGGTCTAAGATGGGTCTCCAATCTTTGTCCTTCCTTGGTACCAGAAATAGTCTGGAATAAAAACCTTGACCTTGTTCTTTTGCAGGTACTTCTTGAATTGCTTTCATATCCATGAGAGCGGAAATTTGTCATTGTGCCTCTGCCCATTGATTTTGTGGCAGGTTTGGCAAGCCTCTCATTTTTAGAAGGGTGTGAAAGTGGAACCTGTAGCTTCTGTCTATAATGTCCAGAATCCATTTGTCTTTTGTAATAATGTGCCAGTTTTTTGAAAATAATGCCAGTTTTCCGCCCAAAGGTGCTGCCATTATAGCTTTGTTTGGCAGGCATAGGGGGAAGTCATTGTGTCTGTTTTCTAAATGACTGATCTATCTTCTCCACCTCTTGGGGTTGGTGCTTGCCACTGTCTAGCTCTGTAAGATCCTTGAGGTTGTCCTCTACTCCTTGGGCGTCTGTATCGGCCCCTTTGAGGTCTGTCCGTGGCTGGAAAGGACCAATTTTTTGAAGGCCAGTTTCTGCTGAAGCGTGGAGGTTGCACCTGCAAGAAATCTTTTACTGTTTGCATAGATTTCACTTTTTCCTCCATTTTCTTTAGTACCTCCTCAGCTTTAACACCAAACAATACATCTTTTTGAAGGGGTGCATCTAATAACTTTGCTTTGACATGATCTGATAAGGTTTGCTCTTTGAGCCAAGCATGCCTACGTATGACAGACCCCGTGACAGCAGCTCTACACGAGGCCTCTAAAGCATCAAAACCACACTGCAAGGTATGTTTACTCACTTGCTCTGCTCCATGCAACAAATCCTGCAACTCTTTCAAATCTGGTTGTTCTGTTTATGTCATTTTGCTTTTCAGCTGAGATAACAAAAACTGTTGGTACTTTAACATATGAAATTGACAGTTTAATGCCCTCATGGTTAAAGTGGCAGATGTATACACCTTTTTCCCCCACCTTTCTAATGCTCTGGAATCTCTCTCTGAAGGTAAAGGGTTTTTAGCAGTAGAGGCCTTTATTCCCTTGGGACCCTGTGAAATAGTTTCTGGGTCAGTAGTATGGCTCTTATAAAGAAACTGGTGAGAATCAGGAACCCGGTAATACCCGTCTGGTTTAACAGGGGCTGGAGGTAAAGAATCTGGATTAAGACTGGCTTCTGCATACACATCATCCAAAATATCTAAAACAGGAGGGATAGCCAGGGGCCTATGCTGGGGGAGCAGTAAAAATTCCCCGAGCCTTTTCTTGGAATCTGAGTAATCCTGGCCTTCCCAGTGGAAGTGCTCCCTCAATGTATGCAGGGTTTCCCCAAAAGAGTAGTCCTCAGGGGGGGGGAGACCGAGGGAATAGACTCCTCAGCATCAGAGTCTTCAAAAGGGGAATAGGCAAAATCCTGGTCCTCAGAATGGTCTGAGGTAATAGAAGCCTGGTTTGAGGAAGGGGGAGTCTTCCTCCAGTCTGGGTCTTTTGTCATAGTGGGGTTGAGAACCCCTGATGAGAGTTATCAAATCCTCAGCCATTTTAAGCATCTGTTTTTTTAGGCATGGGGCCTTGAGAGGAGGTCTGAGGACCCTGTTTTTTAGATTTCATGGCAGCTTTAGATTTAGTGAGGGATTTAATAGAGAAGGTGGTAGGCCTGAAGACGCCTTCAGAAATGGTAGGCCTCAATAAATTTTCAGTTTCCCCGCCAAGAGTGGCGTCGGTATCTGTAGTGGGAATGGAGACAGAGGAGCCTGCAACCTCGGGTACTGAAGTCACCGGTAAAATAGTTTCATCGGTAGTCAGGGGCTGCGTAGGCGCCTCACTGAGAACTGGTAGTCAGCCTAAGGGTGGTCTCAGTACTCGGTGCAGACCTTGGATGTCGGTCCTTGTCTTTGCGTTTTTTGCTTAAAACTGGCGTCGGTGTATCTGACGACATGATATAATTAAATTTTTTGCCAAAATAATGAAGGGCGAACTCCGCCCGGCACTTAATAGTGCGCTTGTTGAACCTAGCACAAAAACGGCAGGCCGAGACGTCGTGGTCTGGCCCCAAGCAAGATATACAGAAAGAGTGAAAATCCTTATGAAGTATTTGCTTCCCACAAGAAATGCAATTATTAACTTTGTCTGACATCGGTCTGAGGCAAGAAAAGTTTCCCCAATGGGGTACTTAGCTTTAAAGAAGACTTCGGCTGAAATACTTTCGTAAATCTCAGGAGCTGGCCGACTGGCACTTGCAAACTGATTCTGCTTCGGGCACCGCACGGCAAGAAAGACTAGAGAAACTGGCGTCGGCTGCCTCTTTTATACCCCTGCTGCACTGACGTCAGGGAAGAAGTGACGCCAATCGACGCCAGACCTGGACTTTGGAATTCGGCCGACCGAGGACCCGCCTAACGGCAGGATAACCCATCTGTAATGACTGCAGCTGTATGCACGATGAACATCAGTGCAGCTGTGGAGGAAGGAGATTTAGAGAGTGTGGACCTGATGTTTTAATGCACTCACACATACATACACACATTATATTATATTTTTTATATATATATATATATATATATATATATATATATATATATATATATATATATATATATATACACACATACATATACACACACACACACACATAATAAATATATATATATATATATATATATATACACCCATACACAAACACATAATAAATATATATATATATATATATATATATATATATATATATACACACACACACACACACACACACACACACATATATATTTCCCTATATATATATATATATATATATATATATATATATATATATATATATATATATATATACACACACACATATATATATACACATATATACACACACACACATATATATACATACACACACACACTTCGCCTACTGTTGAATGACTGTGCTGCACGATATGTTTGCGAAAACATCACACATATCTATACACACACACACACGTGTGTGTGTGTGTGTGTGTATATATATATATATATATATATATATATATATATATATACATATACACACACACACATACACACAATTATATATATATATATATATATATATATATATATATATATATATATATATATATATATATATATATATATATATATATATATATATATATATATATATATATATATATTTATTACACACACAGTAGTAAGCTGGTGCCAAATGGACAGTTATGTCTGGTGTGAAATCCATGTTGGGAACACATTGCCCTTGTTTGTGAAGGTGAGATTGGTATGTTGGGGAAGGATAGTAGGTATATATGGGGAGGTAGTTTGGGATTTAAGACAGACAAGACAGCATACCGGGGCGATATATGACACATGTGGTAGTAAACACCTTGGATGGGCAGTGCTGTTTGTAAAGTAGAAGCCCATGATCCCCCAAATTGAAACAGTGGGACCAAGGTCCCCACCCATGGGCAGTCACAACTGCACCTTCACGGCCCAATGTGCCTGAGCTGGGGGCTGAGCAGGAGGAGCATGCAGACCATGTAATCGTGTACCGATAGCCTCAAGGTGGTGAAGCATATCTCCCAAGTCTCTGTGGAGCTCCCTATGCACCAGACCCTGGACCTAACTTCAGGTGACAGGATCCTGTCTGTGTGTGCTCCTGGGTGGTGGTGGGGGGGTGAACACCATCCCCTGAGGTGGTTCCACCTGAAGGTAGTGCAGGACCAGCAGATGATGAGGTCCCGGGGTGGGTCCCAGATGTGCTGGGGCCTGGTAACATGGCCAGATGAGGTGGGAGATGTGGTTCTGCTGGGAACAGGCTACCCAAACATGCTATTGTGTCACTGTTATAGAACATATGTGGGTAGTAATAGTCCACACAATTCAGGATTACTTCTAACAGCATGCATAGATATCCCCATTAACACAAAACACCAGATTTGGAGCAGTCACATAAACAGAACACATGCATATATGGAACCGTAGTGGCCCTTACAATAGCATGCAGGTGACATTGTTAGCAACAGACCACCAATGATAGTGTTTCAACATGGAACATGACTAGAAACACATTGCACTATTTGTTGTACAATACGATATATGTCCCAACAGTAGGTTTTTTGTAAACATACCAGTTGAGTTGTGTGTTCAGATTATTGTTGCAGATATGGTGGGGGCAGACAGAGATGTCAATTAACAATTATTATACCCTTGCAGTATGAGGTCCTCAGACCTTTTTTCCTCTATGTCTTTCAGGCACCATGTCTAGAGAGCGTCTGCCAGTTTACCCCCCCCCCAAGGAAAATGATGTGATCATCAACTACCTGGTACAGCACCACCACACCCTCTTTGGCCGTACAGAATGAACTCATCCACAGGGTAAATGATGTCAGCCTGCATAACCGCAGTTATGAGCAGGTCTGGCACTGGTGCACAGACTTCATCCGCCATGCCCATCAGTGTGCTGCTGCAGTTAGGAGGGACCAGCTAGCTATAGGGGGATCATGCCATCCAGCCCCCCCCCCCGATACATGCTGAGGAGCTACTCGCCAGCCTTGGGGCACCTGGCCACCAGCAAAGCCAAGACCCAGCTGATAGCATTGTGGAGCTGGGTGCTACCCACACAATGGACAAGGAACGTGCAGGTAAGGCCACAGGGCACATCAGTAGACCACTGTTGCTTATCCATCTGCATCTTTAAAGTTTCATCAGGTGGACAGTAGTCTCTCCTTTGATCATCACATCACCACAGTGGTCAGGAAATCCTTCTATGTGGCTCATCTCATCACAAAAGGATTCTCATCCAGAAAAAAAGAGGTTATTGTTCCCCTCTACTCATCACTCATTAGACCCATTATAGAGTACAACGCCCCTTTTGATATGTACCTCACAAGACATCTACGACTACTGGAAAGACCACAGAATACCTCACAAAAAGGATTACTGGCCTCAAACAGATGCCCTATGCAGACTGTCTCAAAAAACTACAGCTTTACTCCATCGCATATCACCTACTCAGGGGCGATCTCTGCCTAACATACAAAGCTATGTCAAACCCAGAGCTATTGGACATGCTCCACTTAAAGAAATCCCAATCCCTCCAAGCTACACGCTCTAGGGACCTAAACCTTGTCACCACAATAAACAGAACATGCTGGAGGGGTAGATTCCTCTCCCAGAGACTTCCCATACTCTGGAACAGACTACCTATGTCAAGCAGAGCTCCTCATTAGCACTCTTCAAGAAAAATCTTGATGATTGGATGGGAAATGGGAAATTCACCCCGGGGATCACTTCTGTGGCTCTGTTCGACAGGGGCACAGGAAAATAATTTTCTTGGGTGGCAAAAGCCAGGGTACGTTTTTTGGCTAGGCTTGTATGGGCCCTAGGGCCGATAGCCTAGTACCTACCTATGAACCTATGCATATGTGAGATAAAATATATAGTCTGTTACTGCAGTGTAGTAATGAAGAGAAAAAAAATGTTTTGCATGATATTGTGATGTCCTTACTGTATCTCTGTGTTCACAATTGGAGTTTATCTTCTCGGGCCTCCACTGAAAATGGACATACAATCCAGCTGGACTAGCCCGGTTAACAAATGTAAAATAAATAAAATAAAATAAATGTGCATAATCTGTAGTATTGTGGGTTTGTACTGCTTATGTACTGAAATGCTGCTCCCACCCTGTACCACTGCCACAGGTGTGGCTACTGACATAACATCTCTCACACAACTATGTAGGTCCCTCTGATATACCTCTACGGCAGCAGCCCGTAGCTGGTGAGTATGGTGTTGTTTGTTCAGGTTTGCCAATACACCAGCTATGTTATTTGCCATGCACACATTTAACACACCTACCCATACTGCATGCTGTACACGTTCACTTATTGCTGTTGTTAACTGCAATGCATCACAGTGGTCACCATGGTGGCATATAGTACAGTTGTGTACACTTACCATAAATGTAGATGTTCGAATGTATTCACTGTTGCAGTCATTACATTTGGGTTATCTGCTTGCAGTAGCCCTCAGTAGGCCTGATTAACAAAGTCTTGGGTCCTATGTCGGTTGCTGTCCCTTCTTCCATGACGTCAGGTAATCAGGGGTATAAAGCATGCAGCCGATGCCATTACATCAGTTTTTCTTGCCCCAGATGTCAGGTGCCCCCCTAATGGGAAGCGATTAAATCTATAAATACAAGGATATACCTCCAACAAAAAAGCACACACACCAAAAAGCTTTTTGAGCATAGTAAGTGAGAGTAGAGGTATAGTCAAAAGAAGAAAGGGGGCTGGAGGGAGGCTAACCAGGACTGCAACAGTGAATACACATGAACATCTACATTTATGGTAAGTGTAAACAACTGTACTATGTTCTTCGTGTTTCACTGTTGCAGTCATTACATTTGGGTAGATTCCCGAAGCTAAGGTTGGGAGGATGAATTTAAATAAAATTAGGACCAGCTATAAGGCCCTGCAAGACTGCAGTGGTAAAACCAGCTCTGGATTTAGAGAAAATTGGCAAATTATAATGCTTGGTGAAAGAATGTACAGAACTCCAGGTAGTAGCTTCTAGGATGTCCCTAGTAGGGACGCCCCTGAGAAAGGCTGTAGAGGTAGATGCAGCCCTGGTTGAATGGGGTCTGATGCCCTGTGGGATAGGTTTTCCATGGTGCTTATAGCAGAAATGAATTCAGCGGCCTATCCATTTTGAAATGGTTTGTTTTGAAATAGCTTTCCCCTCTGTCCCTGCAGCAAATGCCACAAGCAGTTGTTCAGATTTCCTTTGAGGTTTAGCCCTGTCCAAGTAGAATCTAAGCTGTCTGTGCACATCTAAAGAGTGCAGTATCCGTTCCCTTTTGTTCTGTGGGTTAGGAAAGAAGGTAGGCAAATGAATGGACTAATTAAGAGCCACACTTGATACCACCTTGGGCATGAAGGAGGGATTAGTTCTGAGGGACACCCTGTCCACATGAAAGATGATGAAAGGTTCCACTGCCAAAAGTGCCTGTAATTCAGATACCCTTCTTGCAGAAGTGATTGCTAAAAGGAAAGCTGTTTTCCAGGAAAGAAATTTTAAATCTGCAGTAGCAGCTGGCTCGAAAGGAGGAAGAGCGAGTTTCTCCAAGACAAAGTTAAGATCCCAGGCTGGAGTTGGAGCTCTCCTGGGTGGCCTTAAATTTTTTGCCCCTCTGCGGAACTGCTTGAGCAGTGGGTGAGAGACAAGGGGAGGCTCTGTGCTATAATGAGCTGAAATGGCTGAGGCATGAATTTTGGAGGAGGAAAAGGACAAGCCCTTATGAAGAATCTCAGTCAAGTATTGTAGAATCTGAGGTAAACTGGGCACGGCTGCGTTCATTCCTTGAGACTGGTTCCAGGCACAATTTTTTTTCCATTTTGCAGCATAAGATTTTCTAGTACTAGGCCTCCTTGCCTCTAAAATGATATCCATCACAGATTTACTGAGGGATGGTAAAGGAGGGATTAGGTAATTAGCCAGGCTGCTAGGTTCAGGGTTTGCAGCTGAGGGTGCAGAATCTGGTTCTCCTGCTGAGACAACAGGGAAGGAGTCTGAGGCAGGTGCCATGGAGCCAAGCGTGACACACGGAGCAAGAGTGGGTACCAGTGTTGGCGAGGCCAGTCTGGTGCAATTAAAATTGTCCTTGGCTTGTCCCGTTTGATCTTTAGTAGTACCTTGGAGAGCAGAGGCAGAGGAGGAAAGGTATAAACTGACAGGTTTTTCCAGCTGAAGGATAGAGCATCCACTTTCCAAGCTAGCTTGTGGTGAATACTTGTGCATAATTTGTCCAGTTGATGGTTCTGGGGGGAGGCAAACAGGTCTATATCTGGGCTCCCCCATTTGCTTGTCAACATGTTGAAAATCCTTGGTTCCAGTTTCCACTCGTGTGGGTCCATGAGGTTTCTGCTTAGTCTGTCTGCCAGAGTATTTAGTTTTCCTGGCAGGAACTGAGCTTGTAGATTCACTTGGTAGCTCAAGGCCGTGTTCCACAATGCCATGGCTAGTCTGCAGAGGGGGTAAGAATGTGCACCCCCTGCTTATGTACCACATGACAGTGGTGTTGTCTGTCTTTACCATTAGTTGTCCAGGAAGAATGTGGTCATTGAAGGCTGTCAGAGCATTCTGTACAGCTAACATTTCCTTTTGATTTATGCGCAGGTGCATTTGACTTGGGTTCCATTTGCACTGAATGCACTTCCCTGCCAGGTGAGACCCCCATGCATAGTCTGATGCATCTGTTAAGATTTGGGTGGCAGGGGGTAATGTGAATGGTAGTCCCCTGTTTTGGTGGCAGGCCTCTGCCCACCAAAGGAACTCTAGGCATAGACAAGGTATGATAGGAATCCTTGCTTCTAGATCCTGTGAATGTTGACACTATAGGCTTTTGAGATACCATTGTAGTTTCCTCATATGCAGCCTTGCATATGGAATTAGAAGAATGCAGAAGGCCATGAATCCCAAGGCTTGCAGTATTTGCCTTGCAGATAGCTGGGTTTTTGTGGCCACTTGTCTGAAGTAGGTTGTCAACTGACTTCGTTTCTCTGGTGTGAGGAAAGCCATCCGGTAAATTATATTCAAGCTTACTCCCAGGAATATAATTTGTTGACAGGGTACCAGGTGTGACTTCTTTTCATTTATGGTGAACCCCAGACAAGTCAGTACCCTTTGAACAAAGGCCAGATGATTCAAAAGAATGTCCTGGCTTTCTGCCTGAATTAGACAATCGTCCAGGTATGGGTATATTTGAATATTTCTTTGCCTGCAAAATGCAATGACTGGAGCTAGGCATTTTATGAATACCCTGGGCGCAGTAGACAAGCCAAAGGGCAGTGCAGAGAACCGATAGTGCATGTAGCCTGCTTTGAAGCGTAGGTATCTTCTGCAAGACTCCCTCATAGGGATGTGCAGGTATGCTTCTTTTAAGTCTAGTGTTGTCAACTATGCATCTTTGCCTAGCATAGGAAGCAGCTGGTGAAGAGTCAGCATCTTGAATTTTGGAATCCCCAGAAAGATGTTTAGAGTAGAAAGGTCCAAGAGAGGATGCCATGTATTGCCTTTTCTGGGTACCAGGAAAAGTCTTGAATAGAAACCTTGTCACTTTTCCTCTTCTAGTACCAACTGAATAGCAACCATGTTTAAAAGAGAGAGTACTTGATTTTGGGCCTCTGCCCACTGATTTGGGGGTAGATCTGGCCACCCGTTTGGTGTTGGTAACGTGTGGAAGTGAAATCTGTATCCTTGGGATAAACACATTTGTCCTGGGTAATGAGTTCCCAGTTTTTGGCCTGCAGACCAATCTTTCTGCCTAAAGGAGCATTCAGTTGGGAAGTGCTTGGAAGTTTTAAAAGCAAGTCATTGAGACAGTTTTCCATAGGGGGAGTCTTACTATTCCCAGATTTTGGTGCGGAAACCCCCCACTGCTTAGTCTTGTGTGTCCCTTGGGACTGAAACCTGGGGTTTCTTTTGTGTCTGGGTTTGGCTTGAGAAGACCTGGAAGGGGCTGGAAAGGACCGATTTTTAGAGGGCCAGTGCCTACTAAATCTAGGAGGCTGAACTTAAAAAATTTCTTACAACAGTTTGCATAGATTTAGCTTTATCTTCCATCTTTTTAAGAACTTCCTCAGCCTTGTTGCCAAACAGGTGGTCCTGATTTAAGGGAGCATCTAACAATTTCGCTTTAACATGATCAGGCAAAGATTGCTCCTTAAGCCAAACATGCCTTCTGAGCACAGACCCAGTAACAGCAGCCCTGCAAAAGGCCTCTAATGAATCAAATCCACATTGCAAAGTATGTTTTCCAACCTGTTCAGCAGAGTGCATTAAATCCTGTAATTCTTTATTTTCAGCAGAGTCAGGAATCAACATAATTTTCTGTTTAAGCAATCCAATAACATGTTGATACTTTAACATATGAAACTGGCAGTTTAAAGCCCTAATGGCCAGGGTTGCAGAAGTGTAAACCTTCTTACCCCATCTATCCAGCACCCTGGAGTCTCTATCAGAGGGGGTAGGATTTTTAGCAGTAGAAACCTTAATGCCCTTGGGTCCCTGTGAAATAATCTCTGGATCCGCAATAGGATTTTTAAAAAGGAACTTGTGTGAATCAGGAACCCTGTAATATCTGTCAGGTATTCTAGGAGGAGGAGGAAGCAAAGAATCAGGGGCCAAACTAGATTCTGAAAAGGAATCAACAATGTCTAGTACAGGAGGTACAGCTAAAGGCATATGCTGAGGCAGGAGTAAGAAATCCCTAAGCCTCTTTTTTAAAATCAGAAAAATCCTGGCTTTCCCAGTGGAAATGCTCCCTTAGAGTATGTAAGGTCTCACCAAAAGAAAAATCCTCTGGAGGGGAAGCAAAAGGAATAGAGTCCTCTGCATCAGAATACTCATACGTAGATAAGGGCAAATCTAGATCAGAAAAATCAGAATCCTGGTCAGAACATTCATAAACAACTTCAGTCCTAGGTCTCTTCGAAGGGGGGGGGGGGTTGGCTTCCCCTGATTAGTGTTATAAGATCTTCAACCATTCTTATCATTTGTTTTTTTAAGCATAGAGGCCTGAGCATGCGGTCTGGGCGTCTGTTTCTTAGGCATGGTTCGAGATTTTGGCCTAAATGAAGGAGGCATTGGTTTAATATGCAAGTCTGTAGGCCTGAATACACCCTCAGAAGCTGGTGCCTGCACAGCGGCTCCGGACCCATCCAAGGTAGAGACATCCGCAGTTTCCACATTGAAGCATCTCGCGGCATACCGAACTCCGAATGGGTCTCAGTAGAGGCCTGTGAATTAGAAGCATCAGGGGCTGCAAAAGCGCCTCACTAAGTACCGGCGGAACTGGCGACTGGCTTAGGAGAAGTGACGGCGGCAGCTTTGGACCTCAGCGGCCTGTCTGTCTTTATCTTTGCGTTTTTTCGAAATACCGGTAGTCGGATGGTTAACCGATGACATTTCTGGATAATTAAATCGAGAACAGAAATATTTAGAGGTGAAAATATACAGATGACGGATAGTGCGCCGATTAAATAAAGCACAAAACAGACAGCAAGGTACGTCATGGTCAGGGCCTAGGCAAGGAATACAGTATGAATTAAAATCTTTGTGAGGTATTTGCTTTCCACAAGTAATGCAATTATTAACTTTTACTGACATCGGAAGGAGCAAGAAAATATGTTTCCCCCAACGGGGTACTTAGCTTTAGTTGAAGACTTCGGTTCTGAAACTCTAAAACAAAAATTTCAGGAGTCGGACGACCGGCACTTGCAAACTGCTTCTGCTTCGGGCACCGCATGGCAAGAAAGACTGATGTAATGGCCTCGGCTGCATGCTTTATACCCCTGATGACCTGACGTCATGGAAGAAGGAACAGCAACAGATGCAGGACCCAAGACTTTATTAATCAGGCCGACTGAGGGCTACTGCAAGCATATAACCCAAATGTAATGACTGCAACCGTGAAACACGAAGATCTGAAGGGTATGTAAGAGTCCTGAAATATAACTAACAACCTGTCACTGCAAGATGTGTGCATAGAGATAAACATAATGGTGGGACAAATGGCCCACAGTAGGAACATGTATGAAACATCACCCTTATACAGTGCTACAACAGTATATATATATATATATATATATATATATATATATATATATATATATATATATACACACCACTACTACAATGGCAACAGTTACAGATCTACACAATGGCATATCACAATACGACATTCTACAACCTGTAATGTGGTCCTAACATGAGCAATGAATGTGTACTATAGAATACTATGTTAGGACAGCAAATATGGGGAATACATACCTTAACAAATACTGGAAGCATATGTGTGCACACACTCCCAACATATTCTGGAAACAGCTTTTGAGGTACTGACAGCATTCACTCTTCATGAGTATGCACCTTCCATCAAGTACAGGTCCTCAATGTCACACCAAGAAATGGTCTGCTGTCCAAGACGCATGTTCATCACATATGCCCACTGCAATAGAGGCAGCCGTGGCTTGCACACATCTTACAAGCCATAGAATGGATTACACACCCAATAGGTAGCACGCAGGATTGGGACACGTAGCCTTACCTCACCATTGCATATAACATGCAAACAGTGCACACAGTCATGTATGTGACGAGGAAGTATGGGACAACATTAATATAGAAAATAAACAGATGGCCATCCAAGACAGATGACGACACATGTTGCAAACTGGTCATGGAGGCTGCCTAGAAACATGCAGCAACACTGAGGGAGTTGCAGGAATGTCTAGCAAGTATTGGCTGTGCAGTATCTGTGTAGACAATCGCCTGGAATCTGCAAAAGTGTGGCCTATGGGTTAGGGTAATCAGCTGGGGCAGCTGTTCCACAGGAAACATCAGCCAGGACTCTCTACAGGTAGCAAATGCATAACATCAAAAGTCCCCAAAGGCATGTGTTGCAATGTGTAATGGTGTACCAAGACCAAGTTCGAAACCTACAGACAGTATCAATTAAGCTACATGTGCTGCACAAGCAACACCTCAGGCCCACCATCCCCATCTGTACCTTGCTGGTGCCAGTGTACACCTGTATGTTTGCTGTTCATTAGCAGGGACTAGGCCAGTACACATGGTGTTCTGAATTTGGGACACTGCAAAATGACACTCATGTGTGGCCCATAGTTATCAAGCATCTGCAATAAAAGCTGAGGATTAGGAGGGGTGTCATCCTGTAACACAACAGTAAACTGAAGCAGACATCCAAAGCTCGCTAAGAATGGTTGTATCTGCACACAGTCAAGGTCATGAATTGTGGCAGACTTAACCCTGACTCCGCAGCAATAGTTAAGGCACTGTGCAACCTCCAAGGGGTGTGCACATGAGTTGACCTTGCAATCTTGCAGAGTTGGGTGACATCTGTAGGGCAGAGTGACCAAATATTGGCCAGTGCAGATGGGCAATGCTAGTAAACTCCTTCATGGAATAGTGACTGCTGTAGTACACTTAGTTGATGCAACAAACCATCATAAGGGTGTGTACACTTATGCACTCACATATTGTATCCATCTCAAATCAGCATCTGCACAACCAACACATTTGTTTGATACTGCATTTGAGTGCACAGGTCATATATCACATATCAGGTTTGTGTAATGTTAACATATGCAGTACTGTGGCCCCATGGCATAACAGGGAAGAGGGTGCCATGTCAATAAGGGTGTGTACACTCCTCACAGCCACAGTAAGCTTTGAATGTTGTCAGTGTAATTGTATTTTATTTCTCATACATGAAACGTGCACCGCTGATGAGATCTGCAAATTAGTCATCAGGCATTCACTACTGACATCTGTCCACATATCATCCTAGGTATGTGTCAGACAAACACATAGGGGCAGTGAGCAGCAGAGCAAATATAACTGACACACTTATATACATTCAGCAATGGCAAGTACACCTGTGAGGTATGGTGCACAGTACATGCCAGGGTGCTGAACAGGTGCACAGCAATACTGTGTACACGGGTGCAGTGTGTTACAGGGGAAGGGGCATCACCTACTAACCCAACACATGCATCACAGAGATGTACAATGTTGGTAACAGGGATTGATATTTATATATATAATATATATATATATATCTATATATATCTATATATATATATATATATATATATATATATATATATATATATACACATACATATATATATATATATATATATATATATATATATATATATATATATATATATATATACACATACATACATACATACAGTTAAGCAATGACGTACAGGTGTTAAAGTGCATTTCTTGTTTACCCCTCACAGGTGGCGAGGTGGGTCAGGGTCCCTCCTGCAGGCATTCTGATGTTAGTGTCCATACAGACTCTGACAATGGGGGTTGTCAAGGGCTGAAGCTGTGCCATTGTTTGACATCCCACTGTTATCCACCCCATCCCCGCACACAGTCACATTGCCTATACATACCCCATCACCAGTGGCCATAGATATGGGACAGTTGGTGGGTGGTGGCATGGGACAAGACAGTGTGGTGACTATAGCAAATGTGTCTGGACACAGCAGCCACAGCTGGATGCCTGGCGAGGTACTGCACAGGCAGATGTACAGGGGTGCTCATAGGAGGGCTGCTGGTCATCATGCCCCTAGCAGAAGTGCCACAGCGGGTGTCACCAGACGCATGTTTCAGGCAGTCATGGAGGAGCAGGCACGTATGGAACATTACACCAGACAGGGTCTGAGGCTTCAGAGGGCTACTCATTCTGTTGTGATTGACAACATCCGTGATCTTGCAGGTGCCCAACGTTATTTTGCAGAGGTCCTGGATAGACGATTGGGTGAGATGGTGGGAATCCTCGACCGTGCAATGTCTGTGCTTGAGCATATGCTGGGAGTAGTGCGACAGTCACATTGACGTAGGTCAGCAACACCAATAGGTGGAGGTCGATGTGGACGTGCAACAAGTCAGAGCTGCTCCCATAGTAGCAGTACAAGCACCAGCACTACAGGGGGGGCACTGTCCACACCACAACATAGCAGGCCACGTGCACGTGGCTCTGGCTGGCCCCAAGAGGGACCTGGATCCAGCATACATATGTCATTATCAGGGGAGAGTACCATATCTTGGCTTGTACCTGGTAGTGCCCGTGGAACCCCTGGCAGGCACAGTTCTTGTGTCCGGAGACTGTGAACTGCACACCCTGCTAGGTACGGTCTGCAGCTGTCCAACAAACCCTTGTATAGGGCAGCCACATGGCAGAACTGTGTGCATGCATACACACACACACACACACACACACACACACACACACACACACACACACACACACACACACACACACACACACACACACACACACACACACACACACACATCACCAACACAGCTAGGGCAACCCCATACCTACACACACCATATCTGCACAGCCCAATTAATAATGAAACCCCCTACACACACACACTCTAGGTCTCTGGCAAAACCACAACACACCCTGTGCATATGATGATACCGGTGCCACATCCCTGTCATCCATAACATCGATGCAAGGACAGCCTAATATGGCTCTGATGCACAGAGTGACTGTAAAAAGGTGTACCAATGTAATGCTGTGTTACAGGTTTTCAGCACTAAAGTTTAATGCTTACATGTCAGGATGTGTAGCTGTCCAGTCATGATGCAATATAGCTGTTATTAACACTAAGTCACTGTGGTCTCCATAATGTATTCCGTGTGTGATGGAGGTGTCTATGTGTCAGCAGGATGTTGGTCTGCTGTTTCCTACAAGGGGTATGGCACTGTGGTGACACCTTGCTTGTGCCATATCTTGGGTACAACTGAACACAAGTCACAGGTCTGTATAACAGTTACTGCAAGTGCCACATGCCTGACAAGTCTGAGGGGTGTATACAGGTGAGTGCATGGTGGCTGATGTCGGCAGCCCTTCTACAGTGGACAATGGTAAGTGTACTTGGTGGTACACACCACATGTTTGTGTATTAACACACACACACACACACACACACACACACACACACACACACACACACACACACACACACACAGGCTTTGGTGTTGATGCAATAGACAAAGAATACTGTACACGTGGATGTACGTACTTTTGCAGGGAACCCATTTTAGACTATGTAATTTCACCAGGACAGAATAGGCACAACATCACACTGGGAAATTATCAGTCTGCTTGTTTAATGTCATTGACGATGGTACTAGCAGGGTATATGTCCCCTTCCCTAATGTAGTGCAATCCTCAACTTGGTGAACATGTGTGCTGGTGTGGGTGGCACAGCCCTACACTTTGGAGGGTGTGGGGTGGTGTAGAACCACAGATAGTGTGATTGACAACTACTTAACCTGTTAACATAAACTGTAAAGTATTACAGCCGACTAAGCGGGGGGATATACACAATAACTGCAATGATGGTGGCTCTGTCCACAAGATTCACACCCAGCTTTATATACCAACCCCAGTATCGCTGTACAGCTATACAGTGGGGAAGAGGGCATTTACACATCTACTACTAGTTTTCTTTAAAAAAGCAGTTTTATTGATTTTGATTATAATGAAAACAATCACAGACATATATAAGATAATTTACATTACAAATTTATAAATTGAATTGATGACATGTATTTATAGCATTTAAATATGAATATACGGATAACAAAGCAAACAAAGTATGCACAAAGACATCCAGTATTTATACATTAACATATACCTTCCTTTTGTAACTTGTTCTCATGAATGACAAGGAAAGTCAATTACCTTTATGCAGAATGATAATTTTTTTCCCAACATATTTTGTATGTTAACGCATAAATGATGTTCATATGTCTTTCTAGATGTTCTAGAGGTTATGGTTCTTATCTGTAAATGACTAACTTCTTTTAATAAATTAGTAAACTCAGAGAATGTAGGAGGATGTTCTGAAATCCAATTTTTTGTTATGATCTTTCTAACCACTGCTAATATAGTCCATAGTAATGAGTATTTGGTTTTCCTAACACATTGTGGAACAGGTGTATTAAATATGATTAATGATTTATTCAATATGAAGTTGTCTGAAAAAAGTGCTTGTAAAAGTCATTTACTTTATTCCAAAGATATTTAAGGTTGGACAGTCAAAAAAACATGTGTCCAGTTAATATCTACATTAGAGTTGCATCTATTACAGATGTTCTGTTTTTTATTAATTTTGTCCATTATTTGTGGTGTATAAAAGGATCTATTCATGAATCACCATGTGTAAATCTTCCATTTCAGAGAAAATGATGTTTTCCCAGCTGATTGTAGCTTATTGACCTTATCTTGCTCACTTGGGGAATTATGAGTAATTAAACTATAATAACGCCAGTAGTTATGTGTGCAAGAAAATGTTTCTTCTCTTAAAAAGTATAAGGAGAGACTACCTAATAATGTTGATTGAAGACATTGTAATAATATCTTGGTGTCATGTTTGCTAGTTGGTGAAGCTAGTGTCAGCTTATTATCAAGATATACAAGTGTTTGTATATCCAACCACGAGGAATTAAGTTTAATCTTTTCTTTCTTTCAGCTTTTCCCGGTTAGGGGTTGCCACAGCGGATCACCTGTCCACTCCTGATTGGCAGCGGAGTTTTACAGTGTCGAGTTGCCCGCTCGGCACCCAACCTTCCACAGAAGGCACACTGTACGCACTCACACCTAGGGCCAATTTAGAGTGTCCAATCCACCTGCAGGATGTCTTTGGGATGTGGGAGGAAACCAGAGCACCCGGAGGAAACTCACGCGACCGCAGGGAGGTCATGCAGACTCTGCACAGAAGGCACCCCAGCCGAGGATCGAACCGGAGAACCTCTTGCTGTGAGGCGACAATGCTAACCACTGCACCACCATGGCCACCCTTTAGGTTTATATTCCTGTATAATATGATCCATTGAACTAGTCTTGTATTCATAAGTTAGCTGGAACCAGTATTTGAGTTCACTGTTTTTCAGTTGAAAAATTTTGTTAATATCTGAAGTAACAAAAGTCTCCTGTGTATATGCTATAGGAAATAACAAAAAAGTAGTCTTTATATTTAACATGCTTATATATAAAGTTTCTAAAGTTAATTATATGTATGTATGTATGTAACTGGCAGTATGATTAGGATTACTATCTGTGATAAAATATTCTTTTAAGATCCATATAAAAGGCGTTTATGAATTCTAGTTGATACGTTGTTGATCTCGTTATAAGTTCCACGGCTGATACTTCCCATAAAGGTTTCCATTTAGCTAAATAGGTTATATCAAAGACCTGAGAAAATGATCTGAATATAGTGGAAATTGAATAGAGATTTAGATCTGGGAAAGCTATTCCACCATTCTTCCAGCTGTTAGTATGTTGATCAACAGTAATTCTAGGGGTTTTTTTTGTGACCAAAAGAATCTTAGTATTAAAGTGTTTAATTTATAAACACTTTTGAGGGCAGAATTTGAATGGATTGTATTATGTATAAGACTTTCGGTAGAATTATCATTTTTATAATGGTTAGTCTGTCTTCAGTAGTAAATATTATTGTATTCCATTTTGAAAATAATTTTTGGATATTTTGTAAACATTTGTTATAGTTTGATTGAATTATTGATTTAATGTCTTTGGCAACAATGATTCTAAGATATGTGATTTGATCTGCGTTAGCAGTGTGATATGTATTACTTCCCATCATCCTTTTTTTTATTTTTTTATTATTAGGATATATGGGTAGAATTTTTGTTTTATTGTCATTGAATGACAGACCGGACATAATTTGAAACGTTTTAATTGATTCATATAATGGCATGAAAGAGGAGTCATTTCCCTTTGTGATAAGATCATCCGCAAACAGTTGGATTTTGCCTATATTGTCTTTACCCATTTCCAAACCCTCTATTTCTTTATGGTTTCTTATTTCATTTGCCCAGGGTTCCATGATCAAAGTAAATAGTAGAGGAGAGAGAGGACATCCTTGTTTGGTGCCTTTTGTAATAGATATTTTATTGGAAATATATGACCCTATTTTGATATATGCATAGGTTTCTTCATATAAATGCTTTAGAAGATTAATAAAATAATGTGAAAAATGTAAGCATTCCAAAAGAGTACATAGATAGATCCAGTTAATAAAATCAAAGGCTGCATTAATAACAAGACTAATTAATGATAAAGTTCCTTATATTATCAAAAGTACTTCTGTTAGTTATAAATCCTGTCTGGACTTCGTTTATTAAGTGGGGTAAGAATTTCTTCAATCTTTCTGAGAATATATTCATAAACATCTTATAAAATCGATATTCAGTAAATATATTGGTCTGTATGAGGAACAGAATTTTGGGTCTTTATTTGATTTTAAAATAGGGGATATAAATGTATATTTCCAGGATGGGGGTGTAATATTATCATTTTGGGCCGAATTATACACTTTGTGTAGTAAGGAAATAGCCATTTTGGGCATTATCTTATATATTTCAGGAATAATTCCATCGTTAACTGGAGCTTTGTTTAGTTTAAGCTTACTTACTTGACTTCGTATATCTGATAAATTTATCAATAACTTCTATTTGTTGTTTGTTTAGTTTATTATATATATTCTTGTTAACAATCTCTTTATGTTATCTTGTGTTTGAATTTGTTGTATGGATTGATTAATTTCATGAAAGTGACATCTAAACTCTTCTAATATATCTTGTATACTATGTACTTCTCTTCTTTTTTGCAGAATGTATTTCTTTAACAGAATTACATTTATTTAATCTTTTGGTCTTATTCTTAAGGTTTGATAGAGGTTTAGGATTTATGGAATAAGCAAGAAACCTATATTTTTCTAGTGTTATCTTTGTTTTATGATGTAGGATAGATCTATATTCCTCATTTAGTTTGTATACCTCATCCCTTATATTCTTTGAAGACAGGTTGTCTTTATTATTTGTGTATAGCGAGTCCAGTTTAATTTTGTATCAGTCTTAAATCTTTATTCCATATTTTCATCTTATTATGAAACCATGTGTTTATTTGTCCATATAAATATGCTTTTAGGGCATCCCAAATAAATATATCATGCAGGTCTAATGCAGAGTTTATATTAATGAAATTTTGTGTCTCTTGTGTTATAATTGAAAATCCTTAAGTTGTGTGAGATATGCTGGAATCCTTTTAAATTGGACACTATGGGTATTATAAGTTCAAATATGATAGTATTATGGTCCGAGATTGGGCAGGATACAATTTTGCTATTGGTCAGGTTATTTATTATCTGTGTGGAAAGAAATATTCTATCATTTTTAGAATATGTTTTGTATCTATTAAGAATAGAACGTGTATTGTAATGAGTTATGATCCACAAAATGATGTATGTCTCTGAGTAGGCATAAATCTATGAAATGTATAAGTGGTTTAGCTTGTGCTGTAATTTTTCTTTTTCCTGAAGTGGTTGTATCTTTAGGATCTAAGATGCAGTTGTAGTCACCTGCCATAATGATATGTCCCTCAGACAGTGAAACTATTTGATTCAATATGTGTCTAATAGTATTAGTACCAATATCAAGTAACCAATAGTTGTTTATTAATGTACATAGTTTCTTACCCATCTCAATTACAGCCAAGCAAAGCAAACCTTTATTGTCTTGGTATGTTTCGATTATTCTGGGTAATGGTAATGTTTTGTTCCACAATATTGCTACACCTCTTTTTTCATACACTCGAGTTTACTATATTTGTGTATTTGTATCTAAAAATTTAAGAGTACCTTTTGTTAAATGGGTTTCTTGTAAGAATACTATATTAGGTTTTCGAAAAGCTAGATATTTAAATAAATTACTTCTTTTATACAGATTGTTCAAACCATTTATGTTAAGTGACATACCTTTCAACATAGTCATATTATGTAATTGTACCTGAAAGATGTGTTAGTAACATATCAATATCATATGTATGTGAAACTTTCTGCAAAAAAGTTAATTTGTTCCTAGTAAAAATATTAAATCTCATGTCCTTGTGCTTTATTCTCTGTATTTTCTGTAAATAAGATACTCTGGATATCAAAAACCTCTTTTTAAAAAAAATGATTACCTACATTAGATAAAAACAAACACCCCAACTCCGCCTGGAGTTATAACCTCCTAATCCCAATGACATGTCACTGAGATCAACCCCTAAACTGTAACAACAGAGTACAAACTCCACTAATAACATACTTTATATACATTAAGTTAGAAACATTAAGATAACCAAATACTAATGAAATCATCAATTGTCCTAATATAGTGTTATCTGGAAGGTTTATACGTTCAGATATATCATATCTAATAAGAAACTTATGTAACCTTCTTCTTTCGGCTTTTTCCAGGTTAGGGGACACCACAGCGGATCACCTGTCCACTCAAGATTGGCAGTGGAGTTTTACGGCGTCGAGTTGCCAGCCCGGTGCCCAACCTTCCAAAGAAGGCACACACATGCACACACTCACACCTAGGGCCAATTTAGAGTGTCAAATCCACCTACAGCATGTCTTTGGGATGTGGGAGGAAACCCACGCAACCACAGGGAGGACATGCAGACTCTGCACAGCAGGCACCCTAGCAGAGGATCGAACCGGAGAACCTCTTGCTGTGAGGCGGTAATGCTAACCGCTGCACCACTTGGCCACCCACAAACCTATGTAACCTAATAGATTCAAAATATGATTTACATTCCAAAATAAGGAAATGTCTAACAGATTATTTAAAAGGACTAAGTAATTTAGCCCACTGCCTTACTATTAATATAGATAACAGAGGTTGTGTGTATAAACAACATTTCTATTAGGTTATCAGATATAATACATTATCCAGGACACGATGTTCTTGTTCAAACTAGGGTTTGTTTAAAAGTAATTCTATTTTGTATTAACATGTTTGTAACTCTCGTTATAATTCTTCCCTTTATTTAACGTATATACATGAACACGAGAGGAAAGAGAGAGAGAGAGAGAGGGGAAAAAAAGTAAAACAAGGCTAACATGTAGTTAGGATCCCTTGTAAACAGTTATATTTAGAATGACTATTTAGAAGACGTAAGTGTAATTATAAACAGTATGTCATTTAAATAAACATCGTATCATCCCCAAATGGGATGTAGTCATTATAAACACATGTATATACAACCGCTTTCACTAGTGGCAGAATAAGCTATTTGCAAAGTTCTTTTTTAGTATACCATTTTTGTTCTTTGCTATGCAAACATTCCAAAATGATATGCATTACCTTACTTATGACACTTAAATATAAAAAAACAAGTTACAGTCAAAATACAGTTCTGCACTTCCTGGAAATGTTCGTCGCACAGTGATGACATTATCCAGCTGCTTCACATCGTAGAGGGAGTTCAGAGAGAGAAGAGAGGATTCCACAAACTGTAGAAAAAGTTTTCCAAATGAATAATTAGCTCGTGAGAGTACTGCACGAGGTAAGGAGAATGTTCAAAGTTGTCTCCCTTATTTTTTTGGTGGGAAACAGCAGAGTTTTGGTAAAAAAAAAAACAAACACGTTTTTATACATGTGAATAAGAATATATCTGTTTCCCATACTAGAAACTGCAAAACAGTCATAAAAAAAGTAGAGATTGTTGTCGACAAAAAAAGTTTTCAAGCAAAGCAAGAAAGTAATGCAACTTTTCCTACTGCTCTATTTTGTCATTTAAAAGCACCATGTTTATTTTTAACTATATATATTCCCTAGAATTTTGATTAATATATAATTAATAAGCCTTGTAATAGAAACACATATAACATCTCCCAGCTTCTCAGACCTAATGTATGCATTAGCATTTAAACCCAGATACTAAGCTACCTTCCCACCATTTACCTATCCTTTAAAATGTATATCATGTACATAATTACATTGCGAATTCTTGTTCAACTCTGAGGGTGTAACACAGTTTATGCTCCGTGCTGACCATAACTGTATGATTAGAAGGGCGATGGAAACTGTTATAAGAACATGTTATTCTCTATGACTTAAATAAAGTGCAATTAGAAGAGAGAAGGCGGCTTTGAATATGTTATGCATTGTTATTACTTTGAGTTTAGAGAGACATGTATAATATGCTATCTATACAGAAAATTATATATATATATATATATATATATATATATATATATATATATATATATATATATATATATATATATATATACACACATATACATACATATACATATATATATATATATATATATATACACATATACATATACACACTGCGGTGGTGGTGCTGCGGTAGCGTTGTCACCTCACAGTAAGACGTTGTCCTGTTCGATTCTCAGCTAGAGAGTTTTCTGTGTGTAGACGTGCATGAATGGGCGTACCTTCGTTGAAGGTTGTGCGTCAGGGCTGGCAACTCGGCACGTAAAAATCTACTGCCAATCATTAGCGTAGCAGAGTTACGCTGTGGCGACCCCTAACTGGGAAAAGCCGAAAGACACAACAACAAATTTATATATATATATATATATATATATATATATATATATATATATATATATATAAATATATATAAAAGCATTTTTTTTTCTTTTCTCCCCCCACCCTCCATTTTTCTTTACCTTATATTTTCCAATGTATCCCCTCATTTTATCTTACATAGAATATTAAATATTTTAACTGTATATATTATAGCTGTGTGAAATTAAAGTGTAATATACAGCTAAGTAGTATCCTATACTATGAAGCAGATACTGAGGTAATGCATTTTTATATGGTATGCTTACTTATATAAAAGTAATAAAAATATTGATGGTAGATTAAGTATGTTATATTACATCAAATTAAGTTATGAATTAAACATTATACATATGCAACATATGGAAAGCAGATGTATTGGTTGTTTTTGAATACACAGTGTGACATACGGTCACACACAGTCATATACACATCTGAGAGACCTGGGGTTATCAGTGCTAATTACCTTGTCAGTGTGCCCATTCTGTTAGATAGG
Organism: Protopterus annectens; assembly: GCF_019279795.1. NCBI lineage: Eukaryota > Metazoa > Chordata > Ceratodontiformes > Protopteridae > Protopterus > Protopterus annectens. Next base: position 1,510,140,554 of record NC_056735.1, on the reverse strand, counting down.
TTGCTTGCACACAGCACATGCATCATTGGGCTGGATAGTGTAATCAGTTACCTGTATGGTTGATAGTGACAGCGGTACCCATACACTGGACCTTGTGACATGTACTGGGGGTACCATGGTGTAAAGACAGTATACCAGGCACCCACACCCCACAGTGGATATTGTACTCACTGAAACCCATGATAATACTTTGACATACCCACACAATCACACATAGACAAGGGGTTGTATTGCAGTCCTGGTCAATCTCAAGAGTGCCACTACAGGGATATGCATCGATTGCACATGCCACAAGAATAATAGGGTGATGCTTTATCATGGCTCTCCTATGGTCAGCAACATCACTATCACTTATATTGTATGGCAAAGTGCACTGTATTAGGAGAATGTGGCTTCAGAATGCTGTATCCTACAAATATACAATCTTGCACACATACACACACTTGCCAGGACTCAAGAGGGTAACCCATGCCTATCTACCCATTTGTACAACAGTGTTGTGCTGGTACTGCAAGCTCCAGGTAGCCCATAGGGTGGAGAGTGTAACAAGGTATATGTAATGTCCATTACAGCAGCAGCAGCAGCCATATCTAACTATGGCAATGGGGGATACAGTGGGTGTGAAGGACCTCAGGGTATTATCAACTACAGATTTACAAACACACAGACACCGTTATTCACAGTAATGCACACTGACACATTTGTCAGTACTGGGGTCCATAGCTGCAGGTGTTTCTACGTATGTAGCAGGATATTGTCCATGGAGAGATGAGAAGAGTAGGGGATATGGGTACAGTGGTATCATGTCACCTGCCATTTGTCAGCAGGCCATCTATCAACTGGTGCCATGTGAGTGATCCTCAGGGTGAGAGTTAAATGCAACATCCAATAATCTGGTTGCCTCTTGCAGAGGGCCAGTGAGGTGCTCCAATTGACATGTATGCAACGTGTATTACATAACATGGTCAGTGTCTGTCTTGGAGACCTGTACCAAGCATGTTCTGTTGACTGTGGTAGTGTAGTTGAGGTACCCATGGCATGTGCTGCGTACAGGGTGGGGATTCCTAGCTGTGGCATAACACAGCTGGGCAGATATCAGTCAAGCATAGACTGCCTGTAAACAGCCAAGATGGATACCTGACATTTGCACATCTGTACAGAGGACAGACAGACATCAGCTAGCCAACTGGTTATGCATTAGGGTGAATGTTTTGACAGATAGAGGTCGGACACTGAAAGGTATGCCATTACTACATGACAGCAGCCCTCAATGACGTGTACTATACACAGAGTAGTCTACAGTTAATATCCACATGTCAGATCAATATCCAGTAGCAAATACTTAATGACACACAGCTCACACACCAAGAACACGATCGTCAGGACTCATTTGCATGCAGGGGTGTTTGGTTCCAGTACTACAATCTGCAATCTACTCTTACTTGGGAAAGCACCGTTAACATCAGCTACGTAATGATACACTACATGCCAGTGTGACTGCATATAACCTAGGATACTACCCATGTATAGAACACATTCAAATGGAAGAGAATTGTACAAGACATATATATTCAGGTGTCCCAGACAGTAGACTCACACCCCTTGCTACTGTAATGACAGCACATAGACACATGTTATGTACATGGAATTAAATGCACTTATTAAAGATGTCATTACTCTATTTTATTAGACTGGAATGTGATCACTTGTTACCAGGGCTGAGCCATGCTTAGCAGGTTTCAGTATTGCTGCAATATAAATGCTAAGCAGATTTGTGCACTGGTAAGCGAAGCTGAAATGGTGTAACCGTATGTTAGCACCACTTACCGTCACACAAACCTGCTTAAAGCTGCCTTCTGTATCCAACAGTCCTTGTTCTGCCTAGCAAAAAAAAATATACAGCCATTGCAGGTCTTGAACCCAGGACCCTGTACACTACAGGCAGAGCAGCTAACCACCAAGCCATCACAGCTATGAAGACATTTGTTGTTTTTTCCAATACATCTGTCAGTACACATACTGAATAGTCGTGAACAACTGCTTTGACTTCTACAATTGTGTAGTACTTGTTAGTGGAAATATTGTTGAATCAGTATGTTGTTATATCTATATAAACACATATCAGATATATATGGTGGGATATGTCTGGGAAGGTAAATACAACACTCGTGTACACCCTAAGGATAAAAAAAAAAAAAAAATTATATATATGTATATATATATATATATATATATATATATATATATATATATATATATATATATACATACATATACATATACATATATATATATATATATATATATATATATATATATATATATATATATATATATATATATATATACATATATATACATATATACACACACATACACACACACATATATACATACACATATGTATATATGTATTTATACACATCTGTATATTGCGCAATATATATGGTCATATATAGATCTGTGTTGTGTGTATATATGTATTTATACACATCTGTATATTGCGCAATATATATGGTCATATATAGATCTGTGTTGTGTGTATATATGTATTTATACACATCTGTATATTGCGCAATATATATGGTCATATATAAATCTATATATATATATATATATATATATATATATATAAACATATGTCCATATGTCCATAACATGCAGTGGAATCATACCTCAGCACCAATAGTCACAATCTCTTTGTGCAAGGGGATGTCATGCAAGTATTGCAGGTATAAATATAGAATGTTGCTACTGTAACAGGGGTTGTCTTAACAGAAATGTTGTGTGGGAAGTCACATCTGATACTGACAGGTACACCATTGGTTACTGACAGACATCAACATCATAGTGCAGTACCGCACAAATCACAGTAATGATCCTGTGGAATACAGCTGAGATATGACCAATAAAAAACAAGCACTATTCTCTTGCGCCATAGGCAAATTATGGAACTCACTCCCACCCACAATTACCTCCGTACCATCATGCACCAACTTCAAAACTTTATTAAAAGCGCACCTAAAAACATGCTGGCTATGCCCTTGCAACTCCCACTCTAATATCATCCACCCCATCCAACTACTACCTTTCTTTCACCTCCACTAACTACCTTGATGATAGCAAGCTCAGATGCTCATAAGCTTAGTACTTATTATACAGCAGGAACTTCTCATTGTTACATTTGTTAATGCCTGTTATGTACTTCACAGATAAAGATTCTAGTTGTCTACTGATGTACTATGTTCTTCATCTGTAAATATGTTGTAAGTAATTTCTATGTTAAATTGTTAATCACTATGTAATCCAATGTAACTACTGTCTGTTTATTTTACTGTGGAGCTTTTCTCCCCGGGCCTCCGCTGAAAATGGACCCACATCCAGTCGGACACTCCCGGTCAACAAATTTAAATAAATAAAAAATAAATAATAAAATCTGGACAGTCTCAGTCCAGAGGTATACATAGAACCCCTTAGTGCAAGACGTGTGGACCAAGCCTAACAAAGTGGATGTTTACAGCCATGTAAATGGGGATATCACGAAAATACTGGAATAGATAAGCTCACACAGTTTATGCATTCACATACTCCTGTCTGTCCTCACACACAATAACTGGAGGAGCAGTGGTCACAAGCCCACATACTACCCACTAGTTAGTGACATACATCTGTACAGCATCCCACTGCTTTGTCAGAAATATACAACAGTTATGGTATCCTGGCAACAGTACATCTGACAAATATCTGGACATAACATCACACTAGGTAAATACACTGAGCTGCTAGGCATGTCACAAAGCACTGTGCAAACTACAGGCAGACTGCCACAACACCGGCCTACATTTCTTATGGGGGAATACAGATGTACTTGCAAAATATAGCAGGCTCTACAGGCAAGTAACATCACGGAGTAACAGACACCTGTGTGAAAGTGCATACCCACAACCAATCTGAACACAGCCACAGTCACATATGGCAAGTGTACTTAATATTACAGTATATGGATTGTGTAAACAACACCATCCTCATATGTGCCACTCACACTAACCCTACATAAACTGGGCCAATACACAGTGTATTCCAATGCCTGACTATGGTGTGGGACATGTGTCAGTCTGGCCCTACAAACATGTACACCATACCATACACTGGAGCAGCATGCAACATCAGATAGAACAGGACCAAGAACAATGACATCTACCTCAGTCTGTACTCATGCCAAGGTACATATTCACAATAAAAACACTGTCAATCACCATAAGTACACAGACCTCACTACAACAGACTGTCCAGGTTTTGTCATCAAATATAAGGCCTACTATACATACATCTAGCAGTCTGATATCTCACTGGCTTGTTATCGGGTATGATGTACTGAACATATGCAGTTCTTACTGAATGACATATGTACAAAGGTTGACAGAGTTGCGGCTGGAGACACAAACACAGGGACAATATTGACATGTTGCGATGATAAACCCATTCATTTACTGGTGTAACAGGGTTTGTTGTGACATATGTCTTCTGAGGGATATGAAGTCAGTAACTCACATGGATGTCACCATGTACTGACTGCAGTCCTCAGAGTATGCTACTGCATTTCTAAAGATAGGAAATGTGTGAGTAACACAACACATGGAAGACTCCAAACACTGGCCAGTCTGCAGATAGCCCTACAGGTGAGAGTTTCCTCAACCACATAACATTGTCATGACACAGCCACATCCACAGAAACCCTGTTAAACCAACATTATTTCAAATGTAGAACAGTAATATTTACATTCTGTCCCCATGTCTGGAACATCCCCCTCCTGTTTGTTGGCCTGTCTCCACAGTGTATGTTGTAAGAGGTATATCTACCTACCCTCTGCGATGCTGCTGGTCAAACACCCACATGACATCCTGCTGTGAAGGAAAAGGGCCAACATCCACATGAAGTGCTTAGTTATAGAGTGCGTTTCCATGCAATTGGCTATAGGAATGATGCCACAGCTGTTCCATATGCAGTTAGCTAGTGGGGGACTGCAATTTGTGTACAGGCCATCAGCTGATCATTAGCATCACTCACAAAATTCAAGCTGCTGCCTAAGCAAAGCAGGTATACTTTTCCACATCCACCAGAGATGGAGTGAGAGAGACAGAGACAAAAAGAGAAAGAAAGGAAGGGAGTAGGAGAGTAAGAGTCAAGCATGTTTGTGTATGATCCATGGGTGGAGAGTCATATCTGGGCATTATGACGGTTGACTATATTGTGTACAAATCCATACTGTCACATGGTAATTGCACATAGCGGTACACATTTATGGCTGAGGATTGTCAACAACAATCTCTACAATGTTTGGAAAATGTTGGCCTTGTAATGTTGACAATGGGACATGTAGCTCCTCAATATAATGATGTGGCAAAACCCACACTGCAATGGACCCTGTCATTACACAATCAGCCCAACACCCACACAGGACACTGATAACACACACACATACTTACCAGTACTGAGTTTCAAACCCCTACCTGACTATGTAATGCTATTACATTGTTATACAGTTACTGCACGCGCCATGGAGCTTACATGTTGGAGAGCTGTCCAAAGGCATCTTTGAAGGTGAGTGACATCAGCAAGAGTGAGGATAAGGGAAGTGTAGTATATGTGACAGTCCACAAAAGCAGGTGTCAAGGAAGACAACCACTCTCTCAGGGAATCACACACATCATCACAGTTGGCAGGGTCAGGATTAGAACTCCTAACTAGTTTGCTACACTACAGCATTACTCAATTATCACATGCACCACAGAGCTCATCATTCTGATATATGGCCAAAGGGTTATTTCAAGGTGACTGACATCAGCAGGCGTGCTACTACAGTGCACCGCGTTTATCGATCATGCCACAGACCTTATTGGATGGATGTTGTCCCAAGGTACTTCTAAGGTAAGGAACATTACCAGCCCTTGTAAATACTGGCATTGGGTGATGTAGTGGGTGAGGGATCCCAAAAATAATTTTAGCCTAATCAAACATTTACATTTGCCAGGGATGAGGTTCAAACCTCTAACAACCTTTGTGGACCATTATGTTACACATTTATCACATGCACCACTGACCTGACATGGTTCAGGATTAGCAACAGATACCTGTAAGGTGGATGATATCTGCAGGACTGCTAATGTCAGGCCCAGAGATGTGTACTGGCTGTAATTGGGGACAAAATCTTTGAGGTACACACATACATATGTACACACACACACAAACACTTACCACAGATGAGATTTAAACCCATAGCTGTGTAGATACTGCTACTACATTGTTCCGCATTTACGGCACGCACCATGGAGCTTATAGGGGTAGCCCTTCTCCAAAGGTGCATTTCAAGGTAGAGGACATCAGCAGGCTTGCTAAAGTAGGGCAATGGGATCACAGGTTGTTAAGTAGGTACTAGACTATAGGCCCTAGGGCCTATATAAGCCTAGCCAAAAAGGTACCCTGGCTTTTGCCACCCAAGAAAAGTATTTTCCTGTGCCCCTGTCAAGCAGAGCCACAGAAGTGATTCCCGGGGTGAATTTCTTATCTCCCATCCAATATAGGTTCATGGGTATGGTGTAGTGACTGTGAATGGCCTCAAAAGCATTACTCTCTACACACATACAGTGTTTCACAGTTGCCATGTCTGGGATTAGAACTCTTACCTAACTAGTACATCACACTATAGCATTACTCAGTTATTGCACGCGCCACGGAGCTTACAGGGCTGAATCTTGTCCAAGGAGGTATTTAAATGTGCCTAACATTAGCAGGCTTGCTAAAGTAGGGCAATGGGAGGTGTACTGACTGTGAATGGCCTCAAAATCACGGATCCCTACACACACAGTTTCACATTTGCCATGTCTGGGATTAGACCTCCTACCCAACTAGTATGTCACGCTATAGCATTACGCAGTTATTGCATGTGCCACAGAGCTTATTGGGATGATCCTTGTCCAAAGGGGTATTTCAAGGTGACTGACATCAGCAGGCTAGCTAAACTAGGGTAATGGGGAATGCAGTGTGTGTGAATGGGCCATAAACCATTCCTCTGGAAACACACACACAGACACACACAGACACACACACTACTTTACATTTGACAGGACTGTGTACATGACTGCTAGAGGAATACTGACTTGTAATGTCATGTTACACAGTTATCACAAGCACCAAACACACTACAGTGCTGAGGGCTATCAGAAGCAAATGTCTACAGTGATAAACATCGGCACATCATGCGATATTGGCCAACTGGATGTGTGGTGGGTTGGACAGGCCTCATAATGGGAAGCTCTTTGTCACGGTCTGTCTCTCTCTTCCACACATCTCTGTTTGTGTATGTTTGACCTATTATATAGTGGGTTGTCTTTGGATATAGGTGTGTATTCCTATCCGATGTGTGTGCAAAGCATGAGTGGTGCGCAATGTGGTGTGTGTGCACTGAAATCTGCGACTGACAGATATGTATAGTCCACTGTTGTCAGACATGGGCTTGATTTCTGTAAGTGTGGGAGCATGCCCAGTATGACCTTCTGTATTGAATGTGTGAATCCATTCCAGGCAGGTTGTACTCCAGTGCAGGCATTTGTGTTCTACACCTACAGCTAGCGACCTGTTTCTGCAGGACATCTGTAGACAGGTTGACAATATGGAGTCACAATGGGCAAAGGATAGCGAGATACTGTAACTAATAGTGTCTGTGCTGCTTGTGCTACATAGTTTTGGTGTTAGTAGACATATTCAGACATATGTACTGTTTTACATTGCGATGTATTATGTCATCAACTGACAGATCTACTTATTTGTTCACAGTAATTTCCTGGGGAATACAAAATGAATGAATGAATGAAGCTGTGTCCAGTATTGTGGTCTGCAGCCTACATATTCTTGCACACTCATGCCATTCTGGAGGGGGAGCTGCAGACACTTGCTGATGGGTCTGTGTAAATGGTCCAGCACATTGGTACTGTCGTGGCTGAGGATCCCCTGCTTGTACATCTACCGACGTGACAGAATGGCTATATCCTGCTGCGGCCATACCTCTCAGCTGTACAGATTCACACAGGTTGCCCAGAGGCAGGGGTCATATATCTGGTCAGTTCCCCTTCACACTGTGGTTTACAAGCAGGTTTCTAGTCACCCATTCCTGGGTTTGCAGGCAGGGATAGTATGGGTACACATCAGAGTTTCAGACTTCACACACTCAGGGGTACCCCCCCTCTGTTATTCTATCCTCTTCCTAACATTATGCAAGCGATATCTGATAAGTATTCTTACAGTTATCCCTTCATCCCAGTGGTATTTAAGGGTTGGTCCACAGTTCGTGCAGTAGGACATGGTGGTCATGCTACTGGAATTTGTCGACATGGCCTTGCATTTGTGTTCTGTGGACTGTGTTATGTCGTTCTTTGGGACTCCATGAGATAACATACATTGGCAGTATGGGTAAGGCACAGGCCTTTGACAGAGGACTGTAGGGCATTTGGTAGTGATGTAGGCCATCTGTAGCAGGCCAGTGCATTTCGTCACTCCTACAGTCCCAGGCTGCAAGCCACTGGATTCCCCTGGGGTGACAGGATAGGTGTGCAAGGTGTTGATGGCAATAGTTTCTGTCCTTATTAATCCATTGGTGTGGATGCTGGCAGGGTGCTGCTTACAGCTAGGGACACACCTAGGGACACACCTGCATGGGACACCTCTTCAGTATGCTACATTCTGTGGGTATTTCCACACAGAAGTGGGGGGGGTCATACTGTACTCATTCCCAACAGCAGGGATATGACCTGAGATGAACATGTGGCTGATAGTGGAGCGAGCTGAGTGCATGTGTGCTATGGAAGCTTCTTGCATCTGACTCACAGATATAAGTGGGGCATTCCCCTTTTGCGGGGACATCAGCAGTTTCTCAGTACTTCATAACTGTGCCTTTTGTGGTCTGCCAGTGTTTGGCCAGACTACATCAGTATTCTATACTACACAGACAACTAATGTGCTGCTAACCTGTATGTACAATTCCAAAGGTGTGTCCTAACCTGTATGTACAATTCCAAAGGTGTGTCCATTCGACAGTTAAATTTTATATACTCTATCTAGGGTACTTCCACCTGTGTACTGTGTGTATGTTTGGGCCCACATTCATGCCATGTCCATCTTTCAGATGGTGACAGATACTACATCCAAACAATTATTATGGATTACGTCTTGCTGGAATGCATTGTGTTTGGCACTGCAGTTGTCAGAACTTGACCCTGTCATCAACAGTACTGGCCATAGGGCACCGGGACACAACCCTCCATGCCTACATGCTGACCACTTCCACACAATATACAATGACCTAACACACAGCCCTGCATATTGTACATGTGCAACAATCTATCCTGCTAATTTGGCCAGCTCAGCTAATCTGTGCTCCACTGTTGTTATACCCACACGTACATGTTACCACATTTCTACATAGGACTGTGTGTGTGTGTGTGTGTGTGTGTGTGTGTGTATGGGGGGGGGGGGGTCACACCTGAAACTGTAAACATTTGTTATGACTATACCGGTATTTCAGGTACTCTTCTGGATTTCAATTCATTCTGTATTCTGACCTATCATGCAGACTAGAGTATATCAGTGGAGTACAGATCTTTGGTTTTATTGACCTACATTTCAGTTTCAGACGTCTTACCTTCAGAACTAATATCCAACTGCCTGATCTGTTGTAGTCTGTCTGTGTAGGTCTGGAGGGGGGCTGTTCTCCATTGCCATCAATTGGAGGTCTTAGCACAACCTTTCTTTGTGGTCATCTACACCTGTCCTGCTGGCTGAGACTGTTGTTGGGTATGTGAGCCTCACTTGACATGCATGTGTGTGTCCTATGGATACACATTTGGCCCACCACATGTCCTGTGGTGGGATATGTCACTGTGTCTATTACTGCCTACTATGTTGACACCAGTATTTGTTGTGGATTTCATGCTGCCCATATAGGTGTCTACTATCTGCGGCCATCCTGTTCAGCCATCTGATTCCCTTGCATGCTCACATCAGTACCAAAGATACAAGTAACAGAACATACTACTCCATTCAGCAATAGATAGGGAGAGTGACTTACCTTGTGGTTGTGCCAGTATTGAGGATGGTGCTGGAGGGCTGACTATGTCGGATACACATAGTATACTCCCTATACATGGTTAAGTACAGGTAGTGTCATGATTGGCATCCCTTTTACTGTATGTGCGAGACAGAGAGAGGTGTCATTCCCTGGGTTCCTACCGTGTCAGTGTATGTGCTATGCTTTGCCTCTTTGCCAAAACCTGGGCATACTGGGCACACCTCCTTCTGCCTACAGGGGCAGGCTCAGGTTGTTCCTCCTCCAAGTCAGTCTGTGCCTGTGCTGGCCTTGACAATTGTGGGGGGGCTGTGTGGCCCTGCCCTGTGCTGTTCCTGCTGCAGCGGTTTCCGCAGGATCATATTGTGTAGCATGGCACATACAATGAAAATTTGGGTACATGTAGCTGGAGAGTACTGCAAGGCTCCACCAGATATATCCATGACTTGAGCATCCCAAACACAAGCTCTATTATGATTCTGGTTTGTGCGTGTGCCTCATTATGGAGTTCTTGTTCAGGTGTGTGTGCATTTCTGATGGGTGTCATATGCCAGATGTGGGAGTCGTGATAGCTTCCAGGGCTGCCAGGACACACATTCATTATAATGCCCTCACAACCTGGCAGTTGATGGAGGGGGAGCCCTTGAGGTTTATGTAGGCCCTACTCCGCTTGCTAGGTGGTGCTTTGATGTGTATGTGCATGCAGTCTATAGCACCCACTACCTCAGGGTATTCTGCTATTTGGTGGAAGAGACGCATATTGCTGGTCAACACCTCATGGGTGTTGTGGAAATATATGTGCTCACCGGCACGTGCTGACATGACATCCAGGAACTGGAGTACCCTGGATGCGGATGCCTGTGAGATCTCCAGGATATCCCCAGCTGGCCTTTGGAAGGTACTTGTGGCTAGTATTCTTAAGCCTACACATACCATGATATCCACTGGGATGGGTTCCCCTCTGTTGGTTCTGTGTGTGAGGCGTGGCCGGCACAGCTCAACAATTTGCTGTAGGAGGACCCTGTCCACCCTATAGCACTCCACTATCTCCAGCTCATGTAGCCTCTGGTAGGTTACCCTGGGTCTGTATACTCTTCTCCCTTATTGTGGCTTTGTAGTCAGCATTCTCATCCTCACCACCCTCAGCCTCTTCCAAATATGGATTTATGAGAGCGACAGCAGCCCCTATAATTTTGTTGGTTTTGTTAGGTAAAATTTTCCTGTTTGTGTACACCAGTGGTGTAGAGTTTGTGGGAAAAACCAAAGTGAAATGTGTTTGCATAGTTTATAGTAGTGTGCTGTGCTGGGCTGCTGCCTATGTAATTGGCTGATTCCGATACATTTCACCTGCCAGCTATGCTAGTTCTCCTTGATTACCTTCCTACTGCTGTTTTCTCTTCCCATTGCCTTCCTGTTTAAGCCCAGAGGCGCGCCACACAAACCCAGTGCTCAGATGTGAACGAAGCTGTTGTTATCTCCTGTTTTTTTTTGTTGTTAGTTTAAAACGCGGCGCGCACACCCATTTAGGCAATGTAAATACTGCTAGGCAGCTTCAGACACACCCCCTTCCTTAGCTGTGCTTAGCTAAGGGCAAACACGGGCCACTATGCTCCAATAAGCTTACAGCAGTCATGACATTACCCCTCATGAGGTCATCTTGCTCTTAGGCTTAGACCATGGGGTTATTGCACCTACACGGTTGGGTGGAAGTGAGCACTGAGGGGAAATCTGCGATTCATTATCAATCCCCTCATTTCCATAAAATGTGACTGCTAACGCATGGTTACAAAACCGACACAGCCTTCCCCCTTAGCAACCACTATTCCATGGTCTTGTTGTGTTATGCATACCATTGACTATTATGGAAAAATGCTGATTTTGGTTTAAAAGCTTATTTCCAGCTTTTTTTCTTATTTCTGGGCAGATACCATTTGTGCACCGCTGCCCTACGCTTAAATGGCTGAAATCAGCCAAATATTTTTTATAATTTTGAAACTAGCTTTCATGCCTATGGCCATACATTTGGCCATTGGCATGCCTAACCCTTATAATACAGGTTTTTTTACGAGCGGTCATGCCTCCGTTTTGTAGTTTGCAGAAATCTATTCAGCTACTGACTGAATACATTTCTGCACTCTACATTATTCCTGCACGGACGCCTGCCTGCTTCCTGGATCACTAATTCACCAGCAAATGAGGTAATTAGCATAGAGGGACTGTGTCCATGCAGGAATAGTGCAGAAGTGCTGCTGCCCGTCCCAGGAGCTCATTCCTGGATCGCACGTCGGCCATATTGCCTGCAGCAGCTCTTGCACTATTCCTGCACACCGTGCAGAGCTTGCAGAATCCTGGGGATACTGCCAGCAGGATTTTATTCATCTAGCTAAGAGTTTCATTTGAGGCGGAGGAGTTCTGTCTGTTACCTGGTTGTTGAGATATTTAGAAAAATGTGAAAATGATATATATATATATAAATTAATATAAAAAACCCAACAGTTTATATCTATTAACCTGCACTAGACAGAAGTCAAATATTAATACAGTTGAGTTTGTTGCTGTGTAAGATTTAAGATGAAAATGTTTAAATCCTTGTACATAGCATGGCTTTAGAATTATTGATGCAAATATGAACAAGCAATATTTGACACCTAGAGGCGTCAGTAGGACTTAACTGCAGATGCACCTGGAGTCGTCACTTGGACATAGTGGCCTCTGCAGTGTACCTCGCTTATTCAAGGTGTGCACAGAATATCACTGTAGCTTGTGTTGGGGACTGGATAGTGTGGTCATTACTTTCACTGGATAGTGCGATTGTTATTTTCCTTACAAACTTATGAAGCCCGTCGTCTGGGGCACCAGATTGGCTAAGACTGGCCCTTCCTGGATTAAATCAAATGTGTTCCTACAAAAGTCCTAAACTCTTTGCCCTTGCTCAAGTTGATTATACTGACAGCATTGCCAATTTATTGGACACAAACAACGTGATAGTATTAGGAGCTTTCAATTTTCTAAACATTAACTGGATAAGTGGTACTTCTGTATCATTTGTTGAGGAAGAATTTCTCTGCGAGTTTAGTTTGAGAAACTATACTTGATTAATTTTCCACAGAGAGAAAATATTTTGGATTTACTTTTGACAAATGTTACTGACAAGACCGTCAATATAATTATATTAAATCCACTGGGTAATTCAGATCACGTGGGCTTTTGCTTTTTTTTGTTTTTGTTCTATTTGAATACTTAACATTATAAGATAAAGTACGACTGTGCAAAGATATCAAATTTCTTATTGCTTTAGAAACTAAATTTAATATCAAGGCAATAACTAGTATTTCTGATGTAACCCATTCCAGGGCATCCTTAGAAACCTATTGTTTTACACTGTCAGAACTGTAACAAAATTGTAAATATAAAAAGGGACAAGTTAAATCTACAATGATGGAAAAACACACATGACAAAGCAGTTTAATACACCATCAGCTAAGACAGACAACATGGCATGCAAAAAAGAATAAAAGAAAGGAAACAAGGCAAAGCCCAACTATGTTTACACAGTAACAAGATATTTCTTATGTAAACAAAAACACAAATATGAGGACCAATTTATTACAACACTAGATTACTGCATAATATTTCATTGTCATCTCAGATATTCAATGATTATTAAGTATACACTAACATCTGACAGGTTGGGAAGATGGCCTAATGGTTAAGTTGTTTGCCTTATAAACCCAAGGTGCAGGGTTTATACAATGGATAATCTGGCTATGCTTAAAATGGCTCACAAAAGCAGTTAGCTTAGTACTAATCTATGAACCTATGAAGAATGTCAGCCTTGTGAATTTGACACAATGGCAAAAGGTTCCATCAACTACTAGTGAAAATATTATAAAATCTTTAGTTAAATTAAAAGGACAGTAACCCTGGTCCAGACAACATTGAGTGGTGTGGTTCGGTTAAAATTAAGAACCTTAGTCTACTCTGCTTAACATCTACATTTAACAGACTGTTAAACTTCTTTGGTGCTTTTGACTCAATCAAAAACATAAGGCAAATTAGCTTACTATCTCTACTAAACAAAACTTTTGAAAGTTGTATTCTTTCTTTATTGGAATTTAATGGTAACATTAGCTCACTATGTAATTTACTCAACATAAGTTTGTTAGAAAGAGATCTATATTTACTAGCTTGGTTGACATTTATAAAAAGTGAGTATTGCTTTTGATCAGGGTCTAAGTGTGTCTCCTTTATTTAGACCTTGAAAAACCTTTAATAGCATTTAACTATTGACTCCTTAAAGAATCATGGTATTGAGGTCACCATTTGGAATGTCCTGAAATGCGGAAAGTGAATGGCCAAAACATTGCATTTGCATATACTAAGTTCAAAATGCCATTTATTGGCATAGTCCCTTTTTACCAAGGTATGGTGAACTCAGAGTTGGTATATATAGGTTTTAGGGGGTGTGCCCCCCCCCCCACCACCAAAATGACATTTCAGGAGAGGAGAGTAGTGGAGTGATTTTCAGAATTTGCTCTTCTGTGTTTTTGGTCTTTTTTTTTCGGCTTTTAGCACTTGGCATTTCGAGTGCCAACAGTTCAGTAGGTAGCCTTGTATTGACAGATGTATTCTCAGTTGGGTAACCAGCATAGCTTTATAAGAGGAAACAAAGAGCAAAAATATTAAATCACTACTCGGACTGGGCTAATATTACTTCATGTGTACAAGGTTCAGTTCTGGGAGGCATATGGTTTAGTACTTTTTTTTTTTTTTTTTTTTTAACTTCTACCATTTTGCAAATTATCCTGGATGTCAAAATCTGATGATATTAAAATAGAAGTTCCGTTGTCAAGTTTTAAAGAGGAAGCAAATTTTATTAGTTATCTCAATTAATTGTTTTGTTGGTTTAAAAATACTGTTTTGGTTAAAAACCATGCATCAGTAAGTATTAACATGGGTGGTTTTGAACTCTCTCATTTATTAGATGATAAAGACCTTGGTGTTCAGATCACCGATGGTTTAAAGTAAATGCCTATCACACTGAAAAGCAAGGTTATAAAAATATTAGAATTAACATTAAAAAAGGTTTTCATCCCACAGATCCATCCTATTAATTAAAATTCTGCTATGTGCGATCTACCTTTGAATATGATTCACTTTTTGCAGTTATTCCACGAGCAACTTACTCCTATTACAGAGTGTACAAACAAAATTTTCAAAAAGAAAATATTTTCAACTTCTGAATACAGCTACAATTGTCTGATGTATTTTAATAAGTTACATGAACCTGCATGGGAAGTTATGACTAATCTATAAAGCTATATATAATGAGGAATTTAAGATGTTATTGAATAATGAAATTCTACATAACGGATACAAGTCCAGAGGCACAGATTTTACATATTCATTGGATAACTGTCATACCACAGGTTTATTACCCAATTCATGATTAAGTACTGGAACAAGCTACTTCTAGAGATTAGGAAAACTAGTTCACTAAATGTATTTAAAAAAAATTCTAGATGGTTGGATGGAGAAATTGGCCTATGCAACGAACCCAGAAACATGGGTACAGGCTAGGGTCATGATTATGGAAGGTCTTCAGTGAAGGGGGAAAAATATAAATAAACACATTTGCTTCATTACAGGGACATGAAGCATGGGTGGACTGTTATGACTGGAACCCAAACACCATGAATTATAGCACCCTAATGCCACTGATAAGGGGATGAGGAAGACAGTAATAATGGACAGCCTTCCTTATTTTAGGAGGAAATTATTTATTTACTTACATTTTAATGTTGGGTATCACTTGTGGTTTACTTCAAGTAAGCCAATTTCTATGTAACTTAACAGCACAATGCTTATAAAAAAAAAGTGACAGAGTCCACTGCAGTGGCTCATTGCTTCTAACCAAATAACGAACCTGCCAAAACAACACACAGCGCAACAATGGGTTTCCTGCTGAAAGACAAATGCATATATTGCCATTCTTAAATCCCACACTAGAGATTCCCTAACAGATCCGTAGGGGCTACAATGCTAAAACATATTTCAACTGACAAAGCAATGAAATCGGTTAACTTTTCAATACAGTTAACCATTAGACATGAAACAAAAACACTTGGGGTTTATGACTGTACATTACTGCTCATCTTCCTCCCACTATTTGGAGATGATGATACATATTAAATAAAGTAGCCCACTAATGTCAAGCACCTATAACAAAAAAATCATGTATGTTTATAGTGTCCGGTTTAAAAATGTAACCCACTGTCTTTGACGCTGTTCTTTAGTACACTATTTGGGTTATTTGCAAATATTGTTTGAGTGGCCAACTCCACAGCTGGACAAACGAGCAATTCATCACAGTGCTAGGATTTTGGGGATGGCTACACAATAGCAGTAGGTGACATTTTCCATTACACCATATTAGGGATAGGACTCCAATTTGAGAAGGTTTCCGTTTTGATCTGAAGATGTGACAGGAAACAGGGATGGTACTGCACTGGGTAGTGAGCTTCCAGATAAGTACAGTTCAAGTAATGCACAGCACTGGGAAGAGGTGCTATTCATATAACTTACAAGCTGGGGAGGGGTCACAGAGTTATTGGGGGAGGAATTCAAACAATCAGCACTGGTGTTTTGCTTATAATGGGCAAGCAGTAGGTGGTGTTATGGCTTTGTTTGGGATGGGTGCATATTGAGAGAAGCATATCATCCACAAAAGTGTACAGACTACAAGAATATACTATGCCACCAAGATGTAATGTAAAATGTCACCTACTCCTACTGTGTAGCCATCCCCAAATTATTCAAAGCGATCTAAGTGAAGGTGATGGAAACACAAAAAAAGACAGATATGGCTAGAGAAGGAGGTTATAAAAAGGGGAAAACACTTACAGCAGCCACACGCTGGCATGCAGAAAAAAAAACATTAAAAAAATCCTTACATCAGCTTGAAGGTATTCTTCTGAACTGTACACTAACTGGAAAAAGGTACCTCTACAGTACATGAAGGGAAGGAAGGATGTCATGTGGTCCTTTAAAAAAGGGAGCCCCTACAGTGCTTTTGAAGTACTTCATGAGCAGTTACAGGGTCCTATAATATCTACAGGGATAAAAAAAAAAATCAACAAGTAGATTCTTTAATCCCAGAGGATGCACTGGATACATGTACTGATTGCCATTCACTGTACCCATTGTTTTTTTACACCATTAGTCAGAGTCAGGCATAAGCTATACACCATACATTTGCTGAAGAATAACCATTCCCTACAGTCATCTCTGGTAAAGCAATGAAAATGTTACCTAGTAGGACTATCCAGTAAACAAATAAACAGATAATTAAACAAACAACTCAGATGTTTTTTCCTAACAAAATTCTCTACTGAGCTTTAAAGCATGACAGGTGTTAATTTATTTTCTGAAAAAAAAAGAAGTACATTAAGCACTACTCACAAGTACAGGACATGTGGTCCAAGTACTGAAGCAAGGAATGCTGACACAACACCGGATCCACATCCAACTTCAAGGCACACAGTAGCACTGAAATGACATTAGCAAATAGATTTAACATAAAATAACGCAAATATAACATGCATTGTCATACAGATTAACACTGCACGTGCAAAGTTTTATTCAACCAGCATAACTTCAGTTACATTATAGAGGTGGGAACCATCCTTCATCCCTGCAACTTATGAGATAGGAAAATTTCAGGCTAAAAAGGCAATTTTTGCATGTATAAACCATAGAGATATCGACCTGGAAGACACACTAAAACTAAACAGCTAAATTAATCATGAAAACAGTTTGTCATTTCAAAGGTCTTACATATTTTAAGCAACATCTTTATTAGCATGTTCAGAAAAAAAGCCATTTTCAGCATTGCTATAGCACAGAAAAAGGCACAAACCCCACATTAAAGTCAAAATTACCAGCAGCCACTATTACAAACATCAAACAACAACAAAAAGGTTATGAAAACAAACTGGACTTCATGATGCTCAATGTGTGTTAGCTTAAAGACAGGAAACGATGTCTGCCATCAAGCAGCGCAAAAAAAAAGTGGATACAGAATTTATTAAACAAAATTTAAAATAAATGAATCCTACAAAATAAGTAAACCATGAAGACCGGTGAATAGCATATTTAGATTCATAGGTAAATACTAGGTTAGCTGTTCTTCTGGGCCTTTTTAAGGCTAGCCAACTCCCCTGAAAGGTGAGAATCAAACCCTGTACTTCGTATCTGTGAAGTAACCACCTTAACCGTTATACCAGTCCCCAACCACATACTCATACTGATGTATGGTTTTCCCTGAGGGCTTTGCATACTGTAGCAAAATGTGATTATGGGCAACTGCAGTATTCTCTACACTCCTGTGATATTTACTCCTCAAATGAAGTCAGACTGAATTAATTAATCAGGGTTCCACTATGAATGGAGGGTTACAAATCAGTAAAGAACCAGATCTTAGAAAACTAATGGCCAAAAAACATGACGAAAAATTAACATGTATGTTTTTTTTTTTTTTTTTGCACTGGGGCAATCTCCTCTGCACCCTTGCCCCCCCCCCCCATCTCCCAACTTATGTATACCAACTCAATTATATACACCAACTCAATTGGTCACACAAACATAAGTGAAGGGGAAAGCTTCCAAAGCAAAGGAATCACTGTTTGCGCTCTCTTAAAATCAAGTGGCAGTGATTTCCTATAGAAAACAGTTATAAGCATTTGTACATTAGGGACTTGAGGCTCAAAAATTGCTCATTACCACTGATAAAATGAGATGGGGAAAGCTGACATTTTTGGTCCAGGCCATCCCTGGCATGAGCCTAGAATGGGGGTGGTGGAAAAGTAACCGCTGCATTTGGCATTGGCAGGAATGCAAACACGTCAAAATGAGGGTTGCACCACTTACAAAACAATTTCTAAGACAGTTTCTAAAACAACATCCAAGATGATCCACGTTGAGCTCAGCTTCAAATCTCTTACAAGTGATTACATGTAACATAGAAAGAACCTCAAGAAAACAGCTATTTTTGTACAGTATGTGTGTAATAAGAGCCACGGTGGTGCAGCAGTTATCGTTTATCGCCTCACAGCAAGAGGTTCTCCTGTTAAAATTCTCAGCTGAAGCACCTTCTGTGTGGAGTCTGCACGTCCTCCCCACGGTCGAGTGACATTTAAAGACATGCAGGTAGGTGCATGTGTGAATTATGTGCCTTCTTTGAAGGTTGGACGTCAGGCTGGCAACTCGGCACCATAAAGAAAATCCACTGCCAATCATTAGCGGACCGGAGTTCCGCTGTGGCGACCCCTAACTGGGAAAAGCCGAAAGACATTAGTTTTATGTCTGTAATACTGAAAGTTTTGTATGCAAAGACATAATTGGTATTTCTCATTTAGGCACCTTGTTTATTTGTACTTTCACTACTGTTCTGACCATCATGTGTATAATTGCAAATCTTACATATATACACTTGACTGGTATATTGCTTCACATATGTATCCTGTATACTGTTACATCAGAGCCTATCTTGATTGCTGTGCGAGCCTGTACACTGTATACTCTATGTTTATTGTTAGGTGAGCTTGCATACTCATACTTATATTGTCACGTGAAGCTTTCCTCCCTGGACCTCCACTGACACTGGGTTCTCTCAACAAACATATACACTTATGAGTCAAAGAAGGACTGAGGGAATACTCATGGGGTCAGCAAGACATTATCTTTTAGGGAACTGGCTTCTCTCCTGGAATCTAACTGGTCATCTCATTAAGCAAACAGGCCCACTCCTGTAAATTCATGGATTCTCAGCATGCTCCAATTGTTTTCTGATACACCAAACCACTGGCATGGTGTTTGGGTGAATGGCAATTATGCTCTGTGGAAGGGAGTCCTGAAAAGCTAACAATGTAACTGCTCCCATCTATAGGACACCAATGTGAAATTTCAATTTGGAAGTCATCCAAACACCAAGAAACGTCTTCCTGTTGTAAAGCCACCTTCCCACTGTAGTCCAGACACATCTGTGAAGATTATGGCTGCTGATGTGGGTAAACTCTAATGGATTCGCCATGAAAGGAATGGTACTGTCCATCCACTACTGAAGGCGATGTGTGCAGGACTTGGATAGTCTGATTTGGTGGGAAATAAGGCCTAAATTCAAAACCATTTCACCGGACTGTCCATTGCACACTCATGTAGAAAATGCATGGGGAATCACCAGAATGGCTGCAACCATTAGTTCTAGGGTTTTTGGTCATGGTAGAAAACCTACTGGAAGTTGCAGTATTGAAAATTATAGTTTGCAGATTTGGTATACAATACATTGGTAGATCTACCTGGCCTGAATGGTGTCCATAATGCAGGTGATAATTGCAAGCAGGTGAAATGGAGTAAACAAATACTTCATAAAGGTCAGTGTAATCCCTAGAGACTAGAAGGCTATGGTTAGGACTGCCTTACTAAGGCAAAGTGTGAATTACTGCAGCAACAAGGAGCCAATCTTTCAGGTATGAAAGATATCAGTGGCTTCCAGCCATTGGGGAGCTGCTAACAGGAGCATGCACTTGAACACCCTGGTGGTTGAGGAATTTGTAATAATTAGATCCTACAAAGAAGTATAACTAACTCCTTGACTTTTTTTGGAGCTATTGATAAGTAGGAATCTTGGAGCTATTCATAAGTAGGAATCATGGAAGTCTAAATAGCATATCCAGTCTTTTTCTGATAGATAGGGGAAAAGAAAATGCACCACCACCATACAAAAGGTTTATATTTGGGATGGATGTACTTGAGCCGTTCATCTCTAAAATTACACTGAGACCCAATTATTTTCTGGGCATCAAAAATTAACCTTGAATCCTACTCTGTCTAGTCTGCTAGGACTTCTTGGAAGGTTTCTTCCAGAGGTTAGATACTACCCTAATTGTGGAGATTTTTTAATGGAGGGGGACATCAAGCAAAATTTGTTTGGCTTGGAAAGTGATTTTGTACCCTTTGCAAAATGATTGTTCTTGTTCATCTGTCCATTCCAAGCAGAAAAACTTGAAGACATAGTCAGCCTCATGTCTGTTGTCATTTGCTTGTGGCTGGATCATGGCCTTCTAAAGGTTTGCTGAAAACCTTTGCCTTTGGACCTGCAACCTCAATGAAAGCTGCTTTGATAGTTGGGTTTTGTCTTGGATTCCTGCTATTGGCCTTTAGGTCATACGCCCTGCCTAAACCACACCTGGTACTGAATCATCTGCTTACTAGAAAAGCTGCGTTGAGGTAAATTAAATCTCCCAGAACTGTGGCAGAGTCCTCCATTGACATATTTTTATACTTGAAAGGGAGAATCCAATAAGGTCACACTGGTGTCTGCAGCAGTGTCCACTAATAGTGACTTGTTTTTAATGGGCTCATCTGACAACCCATATTCAGTAGCCTGTCAGTACATTGCACTAGGTTCTTTTTGTGGGGGAGTGAAGAGCTGTGTTCTGGGAAGGCTGAACCTTTTTAATGGGTGCAGTCAAGATAAGGATGTCAGGCCCTGGAGTCTCAGACCAAAAATTCTTACTATATTTGGGAAAGATGAGGCATGCTGTATTTTTTTTTTTTTAGAGTGTGGTACCACCATGACATAATTTCCCCAAGCAGCTCTGGTAACATCTCTTAAGATGTTTACCAAAACAGGCAACACCTAGAGTTGTTCTGTGGACCCCCTGCAGCCTCCTCTGCAAGCAGAATAATTTGGAGTCAATGGGCCAGTCTCCCTTTTGTCACATCAATTCCAGATAATCTCCAAACTCTGGATAATCTGGGAGAGAGATATGGGGAAGGAAGCAGTCTCCTCTGCATGAATATCTTCTAAAGGGGACTCGGGGGGACATTCAGAAATGGTTACTCTGGCACAGAAGGTGCGTAATCAGTGACAACCACTGCAAGCATATATCTTGGGTAAACACAAAAGCTGGCACTGAAAACTGCTTCTTCACAGAGACACTCAGACCGGAGCAGGTCAGGAGTGACAGTAATGCTGAAATGGTCAGAGTTAACATCACCACAGAGAACCCAAAATGTGAATTTTTTGCTGACAGCGCCACTGATTCTGACAGCATCAGCAGAAGTGATTACAAAGATATCAACAAATGCAGGTGCATGGACATCATGCCATATGGTATTTAGATCAACATATTAGTACAGGACATCTGTGATGGCCCAGACATATGAAATGACACCACTGGGGACAGAGCTACCACCACTGGGACTGGGACTGATGGGAATAAAAAACAATACTGGAGAGGGCAGAGCTGGAAACCTAGTGCATGGAGAAAATGATAATAAAACTGGATGCCATCACCAGATGGAGCAGCAGAAAGGGAATGAGACTGCCTTGCCCAGCCTTCAACATGGCTCCTGCCAACCACTCAAAAGTCAGTGATTATTCTCTGATGTTCAAGTCCCACTTCATTCATTACTACAAGTCTCATTCATAAATTTGTACTACTGCTACATTAGTAATAAGGCAGTACTAGCACAGCTTTATGAAATAAACACAGTAATGTTGCATAGGCGATACTGGTTACCACAATGTTTTATTAGAAAATTATGCTTTAGGAGTACAGCATGAAAATTTATGATCTCAGAAATTAAGCTTGAGATGTTGTAATCATTTGTTTATTTACTTACAATTTGATTACCAGGTGAGTGAGCTGGCCTAGTGACCCTTTTTAGTCACAATCCGGGTAAAACAGTACAAAATAAGTCAGTAACACAATGCAAGTAGGAGTATTAGTAGTACAAATAGGCAAACATAACATTACAAATATGCAGTACAATCAACACATTATAAATACTTACAGTAGGGGTTGTAGGGGTCTCAAGAGGACAATATATATAACTGGTACATCAACTGCAAATCTCTGGTTGTTTGCTGAGCTACACTGGGTTTTGGGACTGGGTATAGAACAACCAAATGATGATTAGGAGAGATGTAGACAGGAAAAAAATGTTATTATCCTATGAAGTGTGCTGCCACTGTACTTTAAGAGTAAGAGCAAGGGGTATGTTTTGTAGAAAGAGTGGCACATAGGCACTATGGTTAGGCCGTGGACTGTGGATGCTATAATGAGGGCTTTTCTTTATTGTTCTGTGTTTTGTATTGCTGTTATTATTTACTGTGTTATGTGGAGCAGAAATGTAGGGGTCTCAAGAGGACAGGCAGTGTGTCACTCTGGCTTGTTAGATGTTTGTGGGGTGGATTTTTTTTTTCAAGTAGTATTCTAAGTTGTTGATGGGGGCAGCCACTTTAAGATGTGTCTCTAAAGACTGTGATTAGACATTACTATACAGAGCAAAATATTGTTTAATGTAATGTTCTGCATTGATGGCGGGCTTGTCTTTTCCAATGGTCACCTATGGCACTCACTGGGCAGGGAATGCTAGTTTATAAAACCTATGTTATTTAAACGAATGCGTAAAAATACATCTGCAACATGTAGCTGTGTGTTGTATTTGGGGGGTGAAGGCTGCACTGACATATACATGCAACAACCAATTTGTCGGTCATAATTGGGGGGGGGGGGTCAGTGACATAGTCATGGCTTATCTGCATTAGGCTGTGACCTACCAATGTGATGCACCTTACAGTTGTCTCCGTTTTCCACTTTGTGCCTTGATGACAATGTACGTGGAGTCAATACCTGGATGATGTTGTTTCTCTGCTCTGTAGTGCATGGAACCACATGTGCTCCTATACATACATATATATATATATATATATATATATATATATATATATATATATATATATATATATACACACACACACAACATAACATTGAGAAACTGGTCTAGTATCCTTGTGGCAGATGCCTGGGATAAACCCACCGTGACACCCACTGGATCCTGGAAGATCCCTGAAGCTAGTACTCAAAGTTACACAAACCTTGGTGTTCATAGGAATGGGTGATTCACACATTCCATGAACAGGTGTATGTAGCAGCAACTGTATGTCCACTATTTCTGCATTATGGAGGGGATAAACGTTAAGCACAGTTGGTTTACTTTGCAACATGATGGTGACAAAGTGCATCTGTATGGCTACAGGTTGTAAAGACGGCCTTAAACATATACATTTGTGATAAACCTGCCGCTACGCCTAACATCAGTTTGAGAACTCTGTCTCTATATGTCAGGATTATTCTGTGAATGGCTACTCTGGGGGTAAGGCCTTGTTGCCCAATTTTTAATGTATTTCTTAATTACTCTGTCATATTTTTTTTTACTTCATTTGTACTTACTATGACTTTCATTACGATATTGTTGCTCATTTCTGTCTTATTGTATGTGCATTTTTATAGTACAGTTGCAGTATTTTACGGACTGGAGAAATCACATTAAGTACGTCTCTGAATTGTTCCTGTCCTGTGCACTTCTGCTCATAGCGCAATTTCACTTACTATATTGCTCTTGTTGTTTCTGAATCTTGGGGTCTGTGATCAAGGGTGAAAAAGCTTACTTGCCAACCACTGACATGCACTATTAATACCAGTCAATCGCTGATCATTTGAATATAATGACATCTTATTACCATATATCAGTCAGCATAATAATGCTCACACCTGCTCAATCCCATTCCAGAGATACTAAAGTAAATTTCACTTTTCCAGAGATAAAGTAAATTTCACTTTTAGTTTGACATGTATGAACAACGATAAAAAGACATAACGGTTTCAAATTTAACATAAATGTTGTGGATTACAATGCTGCAGTTGCCCCAAAAATTAATAAGTATATTATATAGTACTGCAGAAACCTTCTAGATACATAGGGTTGCCACCTTTTTAAATGCCCAAAGTGGGATATTTTTGGTACAAACAACAGATTTTGGAGGCCAAAACATACCCACAACCAGTACAAAGGACAGAACTTCACTTTTTTGCCTAAATAAAAGGTTATTCTTGTAGCATTTTAGTTGCTTATTCTGTTTCTTATAACATTTAGGTGTTTCAGATACAGAATAACTGTTTTATGCAACTATTATATAAAATATAGGAAATAATTTTGTCCTAAAATTTCAGGACATTTCCCATTTTTACACTTTTTTATCAGGACACAACTGCCCAAAGAGGACTCGCAAAGCGGGACAGGTCCCTATAGATACAGCACTTCCAGTTTGGCATTTTGGAAGTTTGTGTTTTGTCAGTAGTTTTCAGCTTTACTGTGGGAGTGCAGCCACATTTTTATTAGGTACTCAAATCTCATACTGTCTTTCCTACCACCACCAACAGATTTCTCTAAAAGTTGGCCTTTCACTAAGCAGACGAAAGGCACGCGATCAGATATTATACTGCACATATTCAGACGTAAAATGCTATTTTTCCCCAACATTAGAAGATCATCTGGGAGTCCAGCTTAGCTCTCAACCTCTTTGCTAACAGTCGGGCAAATGCCAAAACTACCGGGGGACAAACATCCAATTAACTCCCGCAGAAAGGTCATTACTGCATCGAATCGCCTTGCTCTCAAATGTCCACATTTTCGCTGAATGCCCAGATTTTATAATTTGTCCGTTCCTCATAAAATTGTAGTTTTCTGGCAAATCATTGAGGGCTGAATTCTGAAAATGATGACAGACTTTATACCCTTCAGAAAATTAATCCTAATGCAAAACCGACTTTGTATTAGCACATTACCCCACCGCGATTTTCACACAGGAAAGGGCGTGGCATACATGATTGACATGGCAAGCCCGTGTAAAGTTGCATGGAAAACACAGCTGAGTGACAAACCATGCAGATTACCAAGTGACATGCTGAATATTCATTGTCAACACAGTGAAGAGCTGAGGGGGCTGTATGCCAGACTGGGGAAGAGGCACTCAGACAAAATGAAAAATCGGCACCAATATCAGCAGGCGCAGGAAAGAATTCAACTATTAGTTGGTTAGAATCTTTGTAGGGTCAAAAAACACTTGAAACAAAACACAATTCTGTGGAGGAAATACACTACTTTCAAGTAACTGCAACAGTGAACTATTTAAAGAAACGCCAAACCCCCTGCACCCCCCCCACCTTTCTGTACTATAATTTTGTGCAGCAATTGGTTTAGCAGGCCTGCACTCACCCATCTTTCTTTGCACATATTTCTGGAGATAAAGCAGCAATAGGCAGTGGGACAATAAATAAATGCAATAAAAAGACCTCCCAGAAAGGTTGCCACCCGCACCATTACAGAGCTGTAATTTCAAGTCTGTCTAATGCTGTAATAGTTTGTATACATGTAGCATATTATGTGTTCGCACCCCTCACCCTTAAAAGTGTAATATTTATGTGTTCGTTTGAATACTTGAACCTTTTCATCACTAGAAATTGGACTGCTGTCGTGTCACAATCCCGGTACCAGCAAATAAGAGAAAAAAGGGTTTGTACCGAAGTAATTACAGTGCTTTGCGTATGCGATGGTTTCCGACGTTTATTCAAAGCACTTCCAAAAGTAACAGTTAATGCGCAAAGTGGTGGGAGGTTTTGGGCGGTCCTTCCTAGTACTACTGCGCATCTGGTGGGATAATGTTCTAATACAAAACCGCAAAAACTAAGTTTGTAAGAGCAATATTTAAAGTGTCCCTATTTTTCCGCCTTTGCCATTATTTGTGGCTTTGTCCAGATTTCTTGGTCTAAGAGGTTAAGACCTATGTGATACGGTAACAAGTTGGAGTTCTGTAAATTCATTAATTGGTTGTCTTTATTAATTAGGACACCACGACGACGTCACTTGTACCTGTGATCATATTGCATGCGGCCAATCCATTCTATACATAACACAAAAAGGGCGGGATTGCAAGACATACAGGGGCGTGGCTTGCTACTGATCATCCCATCGGGTATCTTACGTAAACGTCGCCCAACTTCCTACACACATTCCCAAAATTTCCCATTGATGCAAATCCTACTGACTCATACCTAGACTCCGGCTGTAAAACTTAACAGATGACATTCTTGTATACAAACATCCTAGAATATGGCTGCTAAACTCACTATTAGATGTCTGGAACGGCGTTTCCAATGTACAGTGCTCCAGCTCCAGTTAGTGGCACACTGGACAGTTCCACCTCCTGAACGTTGCAAGGTAACCACTATAAACTGAAAGCTAGTTTCGCTTCGACCACTTCCAATATAATTCCTGCCTACAAAATGTAAGAGACACACATGTGCAAATGCATTACCGTCCCGTGCTCTGAATAATTCAAGATTAGTGCCATACTTGCATCGTGTCAGCTCCTCAGCATCTTGTTCCAAGGCATCCATCAGTAGAAATGTATCTTCTGCAGGTTCGTACACTTCAGCAAAAATATCACGGCCAACGTGAGGAAAAAGAGGAGTTGGATACATGTTATATCACGTAACCATGAATATACCTGAAAGATCTCCCTATATAAAGGCAAGCACTGATAACGGCTGTAATGAAAGTAGAACAGACGTACACGCTGTCCCACAGCAGTATTTCCGCGTAAGCCTCTAGGCCCAGAACTTCCGGTCTGTGGTTGTGGAAGTTCGTGCTATACCTAAATGGTTATGTGGCCAAAATGTTGTATATGTACTCATATCGTTACAGACTTGGCATTTAAAATGTAAAAGCATATCTTTATGTTTTATAAATATGCACGTAATTTATTTCACTACAACAATAAAAACGTGTTTAGAATATTCATTTAACCGAGCATATGAATGACATGCGACCAGACTTTAGATTACATATGTTCAAAAGTAAAATGTATATTTTTTCAGCAATAGAAAACTATCTGGTATTTGGTAAGACTAAATATGGATACTTGGCTGATGGCTCTCAACCTGAAGGTCAGGAACAGATATCAGAAAAGTACAGTTGTGTACTCTTACCATAAATATAGATGTTCGAGTGTGTTCACTGTTGCAGTCATGACTGTAGGGTTTTTCCTGCCAGCAGCAGCCCTCGATCGGCCAGAATCCCAAAGTCTGGATTGGGCGTCAGCTGAGGTCGCTTTTATCCTGACGTCAATGCGTCAGAAGTATAAAGACCTCAGCCAACGCCATTACCCCAGTTTTTCTTGCCCCAGATGTCAGGTGCCCAAAACCTCAGCAGCCAAAATACCTCATAACAGACAATACTCAAAAAAAAAAGCAAAAGAGGGGGTAGGAGGGATGGTAACTCAGACTGCAACAGTGAACACACTCGAACATCTACATTTATGGTAAGTGTACACAACTGTACTATGTCCTTCGTGGTTCACTGTTGCAGTCATGACTGTAGGGTTGAGTTTCAAAGCTAAGAAAGGGTGGCTGGAGGAGAAACAGAAGGAGCGACCACAAAACCTTGCAAAACCGGCCCTAGATTTAGAATAGAGAGGGAGGTTGTAATGCTTAGAAAAAGTATGCACAGAACTCCAAGTAGCAGCCTCTAAAATACCCATGGTAGGAACCCCACGAAGAAAGGCTGCTGAAGTAGCAGTAGCCCGGGTAGAATGAGTCCTAATATTAACAGGAACTGGATTGCCATGAAAAGAGTAACAGAACTTGATGCAGTGGGCAATCCACTTAGAAATAGTTTGCTTAGTGATTGCTTTCACTAGAACAGTAGGAGCATAAGCGACAAACAATTGGTCAGATTTCCTGAATATCTTGGTCCTGTCCAGGTAAAAACGAAGCTGCCTGTGCACGTCCAAAGAGTGCAAAAGACTTTCTTCCTGACTTTGAGGATTAGGATAAAAAGTAGGCAAATGAATAGTCTGATTCAAGGCCACTGCCGAAACCACCTTAGGCATAAAGGTGGGATTAGTCCTTAGGGATACCCTGTCCTGATGAAAAATAATGAAGGGTTCCACAGCCATGAGTGCTTGCAATTCCGAAATTCTTCTAGCAGAGGTTATAGCTAAAAGAAAAGCAGTTTTCCAAGACAAAAATTTTAAGTCCGTGGAAGCTGCAGGTTCAAAAGGAGCCAAGGTTAATTTTTCCAAAACATAGTTAAGATCCCAAGTGGGAACAGGTGCTCTTATAGCGGGCCGAACATTCTTAGCCCCTCTAAGAAATTGTTTAAGTAATGGATGAGAAAAAATCGGAGG
This sequence comes from Protopterus annectens, assembly GCF_019279795.1. NCBI lineage: Eukaryota > Metazoa > Chordata > Ceratodontiformes > Protopteridae > Protopterus > Protopterus annectens. The sequence goes on along the minus strand of NC_056735.1, from coordinate 1,510,111,340 downwards.
ATCCATATTGTAATGTGCAGAAATAGCAGAAGCATGAAGCTTAATAGATGAAAAAGATAGGCCCATGTGTAACAACTTTGCCAGATACTTTAAAATCAGAGGAATGTTCGGAACAGTAGAATCACCACCTTGGACTTGATTCCAGGAGCAAAATATTTTCCATTTACCTGCATAAGATTTCCTAGTGCTGGGCCGTCTAGCTTCAAGGATTACATCCATTACCTGTTTGGAAAGAGTAGAGGTGTTTACAGACCCTGGATCCGCCAGGCAGCTAGATTCAGAGTTTTGACATGACTGTGCAGGATCCGGCCATCCTGTTGAGACAGTAAATGAGGGATTTGAGGCAGAATCCAGGGAGGCTCCTGAACTAGGTTCATCAGAGTGGAATACCAGAATTGTCGAGGCCAGTTGGGAGCCAGTAAAATAATTTGCGGTCTGTCCTGTTTTATCTTCAGAAGTACCTGAGGTAGAAGAGGAAAAGGAGGAAAAGCATATACTGAGAGGTGTTTCCAACTGAATGAGAGGGCATCCACTTGCCATGCTAGTTTGTGGTAGGTCCTGGTGCAGAATGTTGGAAGTTGATGATTCTGAGGGGATGCAAAAAGATCTATGTCCGGACATCCCCATGCCTGTACTATCATCCTGAATATCCGAACATCCATTCGTGTGGATCCGAAAGTGTCCTGCTCAATGTGTCTGTTAGAGTGTTGTCTTTTCCTGGCAGGAATTGTGCCTGTAAGTGGACTCTGCAGGTTAGTGCAGTGTACCACAGAGCCATGGCTAACCTGCACAGGGGATAAGAGTGAGAGGCCCCCTGCTTGTTTATGTACCACATCACTGTAGTGTTGTTTGTCTTTATCAACAATTGCCCTGGTAAAAGAAAGTTCCTGAAGGCTATCAGAGCATTCTGAACGGCGAGCATCTCCTTCAAATTTATGTGCAGGTGAATTTGCTCCTTTGTCCAAACACCCTGAAGACATCTCCCGTGCATGTGGGCTCCCCAGGCATAATCTGAAGCATCCGTTGTTAGAACTTGGTTGGTTGGTGGAGGACAAAAAGGCCTCCCCTTGTTCTGGAGACAGGCTTCGGCCCACCAAAGAAACTCTTGCTGTAGACAAGGCAAAATCGTGATCACTGTTTCCAAACTGTGGTAATGCTGAGACCACACACTCTTGAGGTACCACTGTAGTTTCCTCATATGCAGTCTTGCATATGGTATTAGGAGAATGCAGGAAGCCATGTAACTTAAAGCCTGCAGAACCTTTCTTGCAGTCAGCTGTTTCATGGAAGCCAGGTGTTGGAAAGAAGAAGCCAGTTGAGCTTTTTTTGTCTGGTGTCAAGGAAGCCATCTGGGCTGTAGTACTCAGAAGAGCACCCAGGAAAGTAATTTGTTGTGTGGGCACCAGATTTGATTTCTTTAGATTCTCTGTGAATCCGACGTACTGTAGAAGATGCTGCACAAAAGCTAGATGCTGAAGTAGAGTGTCTTTGTCATCCGCTTGAATAAGACAGTCGTCCAGATAAGGGTATATTTGAATCCCCTTCTGTCTGCAAAACGCCATTACTGGTGCCAGGCACTTTGTAAAGACCCTGGGCACAGTAGATAAGCCAAAGGGCAGCACAGAGAACTGGTAATGCTTTGAGCCCGCTTTGAATCTCAGATACCTTCTGCACTTTCGCCTTATAGGAATATGCAGGTAAGCTTCCTTTTAAGTCCAGAGTCACCATCCAAGCGTTCTTGCCCAACATAGGCAGCAGCTGCTGCAGAGTGAGCATCTTGAATTTTGGTACATCTAGGAAGGTGTTTAGTACGGAAAGGTCCAGAATTGGTCTCCATGAATTTTCCTTCCTGGGAACCAGGAAAAGTCTTGAATAAAAACCTTGCCCTATTTCTAAATTTGGTACCAATTCTATGGCCCTCATAGCTAAGAGGGACTGAACCTGCAGTTGTGCCTCTGCCCATTGATGATTTGGCAGATCTGGCCAACCGTTCGGTTTTGGCAAGGTGTGGAAATGAAATCTGTAACCTCTTGAGACTATGTCCAGAACCCATTTGTCCCGGGTTATGCGGCACCAATTTTGATAAAAAAGAGAAATCTTTCCTCCCAAAGGTGCTTCCAGGAGAGGAGCCCCTGGAACCAGAAAGGGAGAGTCATAAAGACTGTTTCCGGTAGGGTTGAGACTTATCTTCACCTCCTTTGGGAGAGGGGGCAGTCCACTGCCTATTCCTAAAAAGGGTTTATGCCTGTCCCCTACCTCTGGAATGCCTGAAACTGCTTCTCTGAGGCCTGTCCGAGCTTGGAAAGGACCAAGGTTTAGCTGGCCAGTGCCTGCTAAATCTAGGAGGTTGCACCTGTAGAAAATCCTTAACCATCTGCATAGATTTGGCTTTGTCCTCCATTTTCTTTAATACCTCTTCAGCTTTGGTCCCAAACAAAACATCGTGCTGCAAAGGGGCATCCAAAAGTTTGCCTTTAACCTGATCCAGCAAGCTTTATGCCTTTAACCAAGCATGTCTTCTAATAACTGCGCCAGTTGTTGCAACCCTAAAAGAAGCTTCCAAAGAATCAAAACCACAATGCAGGGTATGTTTACCCACTTGTTCAATAGCATGCAATAAATCCTGTAACTCCTTATCATCCACACCAATAGAAACAGCTGACATCTTTTGTTTAAATACAGACAAAAGGTATTGCTGATACTTTAGCATATGAAATTGACAGTTCAAAGCTCTAATAGACAATGTAGCAGAAGTATAAACTTTTTTACCCCATCTTTCCAAAGCCCTGGACTCTCGGTCAGAGAGAATAGGATGTTTAGCAGAGGCCGCTTTTAACGCCCTTAGGACCCTGAGAAATTGTTTCTGGATCAGGTGAAAGATTCTTAAAAAGAAACTTGTGAGAATCTGGAACCCTATAATACCTATCTGGTTTGACCGGAGCAGGGGGAAAAGAATCAGGAGAGAGGGAAGCTTCTGAAAAAACATCATCTACAATGTCCAATACAGGGGGAATAGCAAGAGGCTTATGCTGAGGGAGAAGAAGAAAATCCCTAATCCTTTCTTGGTTTCAGAGAATTCCTGCCCTTCCCAGTGAAAATGCTCCCTCATATCATGCAAAGTTTCACCAAAAGAATAATCCTCAGGAGGAGAGGCTGAAGGAAAGGAATCTTCAGCATCAGAATCCTCATAAGGAGGAAAGGAACAATCCTGCTCAAGGGAAGAAGCAGAAGAAACAGAAATTTGGTCTGAAGAATCATAATCGGACTGTAATCTAGGCTTTTTGTCAGGAGGGGGATGAGAACCCCTGATCATAGATAACAAATCTTCAACCATCCTCAGCATCTGCCTTTGAGGCCTAGGACCCTGATCAAAAGGTGTCTGTGCTTGCCATTTCTTTTTAGCTGGAGCCTTAGTCATTGTCTTAGAATGCAAAATTGAATCCATATTTACATGAAGCTGTGAAGGCCTGAAAACGTCCTCAGAAGCCGGTACCTGCCTACCGGCTCCGGACCCAACTGAGGGAGTAGTATCCGAAGGTCCATTCCCTGGCAATTCTGAAGGCCCCATCAGCTCCACACCGGAGTTGGTACAGGCAATTGGTTCAAAAGAGGTGGACGACAGGGGCTGCAAAGGCACCTCACTGACGACCGACGAACCAGCAACTGGCAATAACTGAGTAATATCCTCTGCTTTGGACCTCGGAGGCCTGTCTTTATCTTTGTGCCTCTTACACACCAGAAGCCAGAAAAGAATCCAAAGACATATTATAATTAAACCTTTTACCAAAATAGTAGAAGGCAAAGTTGTACCTACACCTAATAGTACGCTGATTAAATCTAGCACAAAACCCACAATTAGCAACGTCGTGGTCAGGCCCCAGGCAGGGAATACAATAAGAGTGAAAATCCCTATGCGGTATTTGTTTCCCACAAGAAATACAATTATTAACTTTTTCTGACATCTGAATGGAGCAAGAAAAAGACCTCCCCAACAGGGTACTTATCTTATAAAATGAAAAATCCTGGAAGTAAATCCAAAAACAGACAGGAGTAGGCCGACTGGCATCAGCGAACTGCTCAGGGCACCGCACGGCAAGAAAGACTGGGGTAATGGCGTCGGCTGAGGTCTTTATACTTCTGGCGCATTGACGTCAGGATAAAAGCGACCTCAGCTGATGCCCAATCCAGACTTTGGGATTCTGGCCGATCGAGGGCTGCAGCTGGCAGGAAGAACCCTACAGTCATAACTGCAACAGTGAACCACGAAAGACATCAGTGGTGGCCGAAGGTAAAAAACACGGGTGATTTTTAGATCGGCAGTTGCTACAATGGTTAGGGTGGTTACCTCACAAACAAAACACAAGGTTTAACTCTTACATCTATGGTAAAGTTAGGCTTAAAGTGGTCCACAAGAGCAATTAGCCTAGTACATAGCTACGAACCTACTACTTGAATTCTCTTAAAATGATAAAGGAGCAATACATTTTGCATCAACATTTCTTTTCTGAAGAATAGCAAGTATTAAACTATTTGGCATTATTGCTTGACTATAACCCTCAACGATTTACCAGATAATCACATTTTTTTTCAAGGGGAAGGGCACAAATATGAGGTAAAATCAGGGACAGTTGAGAGATATATATGGCTGGCTCACCGATCAGTTAATTTACTGTCTAGCAGGGTTTGCAGAAAATAGTGGAACTGGTTTACAACTTCATGTATTTAGGATGTGTGGTTGAGAAGAAGGAGGATATCAAAGATGTAATCAGAGAGGCTGCAGACAAATGACACAGAGTGTCAGAGAGAGTAGTGTGTTTGTTATAGAAGAATGACAACAAAGCTAAAAAGTAAGCTACATAAAATGCTGCTGTGACCAGTACATCTATGTGATACTGACACCTAGACAGTTGATGATAGAAATAAAGTGCCTGAGATGAGCGGTAGAATGCATAGTGTGGGAGAGGCAAAGAAGTGACAATAGAGCAGAAGCTAAAGTAACTTCAGTTGCAGAGAAAAAAGAGAACAAATTACAGTGGTTCAGGCACATGTGCAGGAAAGCAGAAGACTAAAGACAATTTTGGAGAGACAGGAAGAAAACGAGCAGAAACAAGGACATCTAGCCAAGAGATGGCTAGATTGCATGAGAGAAGGCCTACAACAGATATGACTGTCAAAGAAGGTAAAAGAGTGGCACCGAATTAAGAGAGTTGGCAATAGCTGACATGACACCCAACCCCATGTACAAAATAGGAAAAAAAAAGAGGTCAATGATGAGAAGGGTTATTATCTGTTCCTGAAACCAGAGGGAAGTCTATTTTTGAGCAGTTTAGTGGGTGACTTCAGATAAGGGGATGGATGGGGCTGAGCAAAGCAATGAGTGGAATTGGCTTGGAATTCAGTGGTGCTATATTATGATAGGGGCAGTTTTGAGCATAGTTACAATATTTTACATAAATTATCATACACTACTTCATATACCAAGTATCTTCCATCAGGACATTTCCTGTTTAAAATACATGTTCTAGATACTTTGAGATACAATTTAATTTCAGACATATGAGGTGCTTATAACCAGTCTGTTGAAGGTGCACATCTCTGATGTCTGAATGTGAGTAAATAAAAAGTAATGATCACGGTAATGTATTTCAGTTTATTTAACTCATACATAAATGTTGCCAAGCCTGATCAATGTCTGTAAAAAAATGATAGAAGTGTCAGTCATGGTCTACAAACTGCCTGAGTATCTTATCAATTAGAGCCACTTTACTGAGTGTAAGTCTCGTAAGACTTCACATACCTGATTGTGATTGAGTAAAAACGAATGTATTTTGGTTTGTTTTACTCAGTTACACACTTGCCATTCAAACCAAATTAGAGCATGTTTCAATGTGATAGGATGACAGCAGAGGTCAATGTCATCTGCAGACTGCCTCTAATCCCATCATAGCTACTTTACCCATCTCTGCAGCCTAGGGGGAACAGAGTCCTGGCTATGGCTGAGGCAGCCAGGGTTTGGTTAATATCCCTGGCACTGGAGGAGCTGGGCAGAGCACAGACAGGGGAATGAAGGGGTGGAGACAGCTCACCATTCTTGGGGGGGGGTGGTGGTGGACAGAATCCTTCCTGACGAAGGCTGGTGAGGACAGCTTGCAATACTTTATGGCACAGGGGAAGGTTGCTTGATATCTCCTCAAAGACGTAAGTGGACTGGCAAGTGTGATCAACCCATTGCACAGTCACCCATGCATAGCTTACCTGAACATGAGGAGGAGAATTAGAGCAAAATAGAAGAAATCTTAAATCAGTTCTGATGGCTGCCTGAATAATGTCCCTTCTCAGCCAATCATTGCCCTGGTGAAAGTGAATGACTAGGACAGCTGACTTAGAAAGCCAAAAAGGAGTGGCAGGCAGTGGATATAAATCAATACAGACACTTTATTGACTATACATCTTAGGAGTTTGCCTTCAAATAAATAATGACAACAGCAATGTATTTCAATCTGTTGCTGACAGAGTGCAACCTACTTCAAGCTTCCTCACTTGCACCCCCTACACAAGCACACACATGCTGACTATTTATTGCAACCTTATTGACTGTGGCTGTGATTAAAAGAATGAATAAGTAAATAGTAACTACACTAATGTATTTCAGCTTGCTGCTGTTAGGCACATGCAGTGCAGCTAACGGCTACCCCCCAACACACATACTCTGTCAGATCAGCTGTCATTTAGATGTACAAAAATACAGTTTTCTCTTTGCATAATTAAACAAATGCAGCCACATTTAAGCAGGCTTTCAAAGTGTGCATACAGTTTCACTGCATGTACTTTCAATCAGTGGAAATAACCTTCAGTCAAGAATACTGAAAATAGCAGAATGTGCAGTACATTGAGGACAAAAAGATCTTACAAGGCTTGGAAACCAAGACTAAAGAGACGCTTAGAAACTTACAGGGTTTTGATATTATTAGGAAATACTTCAGACACAGTTAAGTTAGTTCATTTGGATTGATATGCAGAAAGTCTTTACAGTACAGACACTCGAGCATGAGTGCAGAAATTAGGTCAAATATCCAGCATTCCAGAATATTAATTATACTTTTCAGGAGGAAAGGAATATCAAGAATATGAATTAAGAGAACTATTTCAGTTTATCAGCACTATTATGGGAGACATTATTTATGTATTGTTGACATCCACCTTCACTGTATAAAATAAAGCATTCTTAACTGAACTACAGTGTTTGCAGACTGTATTCTGAAATGTACAAGAAGATTTGGCACATAAAGGAGGGACTGGCACATGCTCAGCACAGTTCTGGGTAATTAACAGATAAAGACATTCATGTCAGTCTCATTCCAATTTCTACCAGTTGTTTCCAGTTCATACCAGTGTCTACAGTCATATCAATTCTGTTAATGGTGAGCCAACATAAAGGGGGAGATAGTTAAAGTAGGTCCCAAAACCCCATACCAACCTTATTAGCAGTCAGACTACGTGTATCCTACTGAACATCAGTGTTCATTCAGAACACACTACTTCAGAAAACCTACAGTAAAGTCTCAAAAGAACTTCAACAGAGCAGCAGTACTTTAGAAAATCTACAATAAAGTCTCAAACAACTTCAGACTCTGCTGGATACCAGTGTAAAAGACATTATCCACTTAACAGCAACACATCAGAAAACATTACCATCTCCAAGGCAGGTGACAGGTTTGAAGTTTCCAATGTGATATAAAATTCCAAGAAAATTTTTAAAAGATAGAGACCCCAGGATTCATGAATCTTGCGCCAGGTGCAGGTGTAGAGTTGGCATTCCAACACCAAATATGGCCAGTGAGCGATCCAGGTATGAGCTGTTTCCACGTGCACTACCTGCGTACGCTACACCCACACAGCTCCCGGCCCCTGTATGCTAATTACCCCATTTGCAGCCATGTAGCATACAAATTAAGGTGTTTAGTGATCCAGGAAGTGGTGCAGGTGTAGTGTAAGCATGCAAAAATGTAAACCGTAAAAAAAACAGTTTACATTTTTGCAAACATAAAATCGGAGCCATGACAGCCGACCAAACACATGTATTATATTGTTAATATATGCCAATGGCTAAATATATAGCCACTGGCATAAAAAAGTACAAAATATAAAAAGAACATTTAATTTTTTTTCGCACTATCGCAAAGTTTAAATGCAGGGCAGCGGAGTGAAAACGGGATCGCAAGTAAAATAGGAAAATATAGAATAAAACTGCAATGTAACACATATCATGATTTCCCCATAATAGTCAATGGCAGGCATGTTACACCACACCATGGTGCAAGGGTTGCGAAGGGGCTGTGACAGTGTTTTACGCGGTAGCTGGGAATTAGTAGGCAATGCCATGCAAATGAGAGGAATAATAGTGAATCACAGATTCCCCCCCTGGTGTAAGGATGCACCTCACAGCATAGCGTTATAACACTGAGGTGTGCCCTTGAGATAAAAATTACATCAAGAGAGGGGTGTGCCACCTTTGCTGTAAGCAGATTGGAGCATTGCTAATCTGGTTTTCGCTAAGCTAAGCTGCAGGAAAGGGGTGAACTGGCTATAACTTTGCTTAGCTGAGAGCACACAAGGTAACTGAGTATGCATGTGAATGGAGATTAAAACGCGCTTAAACTCAGTAAACAGATTTGCGTGGTGAGCAGTGGAGCTGAAACAAGAAGAAGAGGAAAAAAATAAGGAAATGCTGCAGCAGGGCAATTGGAGTACAAGTGACTAATTAACACCTAGGAACCTACAGTGGGCCATTGACAACAGCTAACAAGGCTGCAAGCAGCTACCTGCAGAACAAGAAAGCGGAGGGGCTGTACTGCAAAGAAAACAGTAAAGTGTCACAGCAGAACAAATCAGAATTGCATTATATCAGCTACAAAACACATTTTGCAACACATGACAGGGTAGGGAAAGTACAAAGCAAGAAAGATGGCAGATGGATGCATGCCTGACAATGGAAGGGGATCCAGGTTTAAAAGCAAATTAAAGGGCAACAGATTAATCAAGGCAGGCAAGCATAACTCCACACTACAGGCCCCACACTTGCAGTACTCACTGTAAAACCCATGATTAAGATACCCTGCAGCTGGAATTGCTCATACACAGCCAATGACACCAGCAGCATCCATAGCACAATAGTATAAAGTGTGAAAGCACCTCACACACACTTGTGTATTCCCATACACTCTGCACCATTGGTGTATACATATGGGGAACTTTTAATATGTACATGTTTGGGGCTGCCATAGCTTTAATCCACCAGCATGTGCTGGAGACTGAAGGTGGTGTGGAGGATGATACTGACAACCACCTCAGGCACCAGAGGAGGAAAAGAGTGTTCAGACCTAGGGTAACCTACCAGGGGCTACATGATCTGGAGATAGTAGAGCATTATAGGGTGGACAGGGACACCCTACAGCAACTTGTGGAGCTGTGCCGGCCACGCCTCAGAGCCAGAACAAACAGAGAGGAACTCATCTCAGTGGATACAAAGGTATGTATAAGCCTGAGAATACTAGCCACAGGTACCTTTCAAAGGCCAACTGGGATAGCATGGAGATCTCACAGGAATCAGCATCCAGGGTACTTTACCAGCTCCTGGATGCCATGTTACCACATGCCAATGAGCACATATACTTCCCCCAAACGCAGGAGGAGTTGGCCAGCAATATGCGTCTCTTTCACCATGTGGCAGAATACCCGGAGCTACAGGGCTGCAATAGACTTCACCCACATACACATCAAGTCACCACCCAGTGAGCAGGATAGGCACTACATAAACCACAAGGGATACCCCTCCATCAACTGCCAGGTCGTGTGCAATGCCCAGGGCATTATCATGGATGTGTGTGCTGGCAGCCCTGGAAGCTATCACGACTCCCACATCTGGCATGCCTCACAGCTGTATCAGGTATTTGCCGGGGGGACATCCCAAATGGCCACCTGGTGGAGGATGTTGGCTATGCACTGGAACCATGGATGATGACTCCCATCAGAAATGCACACACACCCATGCAAGAACGCCATAATGAGGCACACGCACAAACCAGAATCATCATAGAGCGTGTGTTTGGGATGCTTAAATCACGGTTCCGTTGCTTGGACATATCTGGTGGAACCTTGCAGTAGTCTCCAGGCACATGTGCCCACATCTTCATAGTATGTGCCATGCTACACAATATGATCCTGCAGAAACAGCTGCAGCAGGGACAGAATGGTGAAGGCCCTCACAGCCCACCACCATTGCGAAGGGCCCCACAAGCACAGAGGTACTTAGACCATGAACACCCTGAGCCAGCCCCAGTAGGCAGATGGAGGCGTACCCAGTATGTCCATGCCCTGGCAAGGAGGGAACGTATAGCACACACACTGACAGTGAGGCACCTAGGGACTGACACCTTTCTCCACCTGCACACACAGTAAAAATGGATGGCACACTTACAAGACTACCTGTACATTGTCATGTATAGGCAGTCTACTGTGTGCGTCCAACATAGGCAGCCCCCAACTATTGCACACACAACTGCTATTGGCACAAGGTAAGTCAACACCTGAACAGTAAATTAAGCTATCAGCATGTGCTGATACTGTATGTATAGGTTCATAGGTAGGTACTTGGCTAACTGCCCAAGGGCATTCATAAGCCTAGCCAAAACGCGTCAGCTTATGCCACCCCATTGATTAATAGTTATCCCCTTTGGGAAAAAAAAACATGTATCCATGAATTACCATATAGGTGGCAGTACAGTAAACACCGAAAGTGTGATAAGAGACTTAGGGACACAGGTGGACAGTGGTCTCACCTTCGATAACCACATCGCCACAACAGTCAGGAAATCCTTCTATGTGACACACCTCATCACTAAGGGCTTTTCATCCAGAAAAAAGGAGGTCATTGTCCCACTGTACTCATCCCTCATTAGACCCATTATAGAATACAATGCCCCATTTGGTATGTACCTCTCAAGATATCTGCAACAACTGGAAAGGCCGCAGAAATACCTGACTAAAAGAATCACAGGCCTAAAGCAGATGCCCTATGCTGACTGCCTTAAAAAACTCCAGCTATACTCTGTTGCATATCATCTATTCAGAGACAATCTTTGCTTAACATACAAGGCCATGTCAAACCCAGAGCTGTTGGACATGCTACACCTAAAGAAATCCCAATCACTCAGAGCCACACGCTCCAGGGATCTAAACCTTGTCATCACAATAAACAAAACATGCTGGAGGGATAGGTTCCTGACCCAGAGACTCCCCAGACTCTGGAATAGATTGCCCATACATGTCAAGCAGAGTGCCTCTCTGGCCCTCTTCAAAAGGAACCTTGATGATTGGATGGGAGAAAGGAAATTCACTCCGGGGATCATGTCAGTTGCCCTGCTAGACAGAGGTCCAGGGAAGTAAATAGTGTGGGAAGAAATAGCCAGGGAATTGTTATGGCTAGGTTTGTATAGGCCCTAGGGCTAATAGCCTAGTACCAACCTATGAACCTATGAATTAACTGTCCCTCTGTGGAACAGAGCCAATGGCAGGATCCCTGAGGTGTATCTACTGTTCCCCATTCACTCTTCAAGGTTTCTCTTGAAGAGTGTTAGTGAGGGGCTCTGTTATAATGTAATTAGGGATGTTGTTCCAAAGCATCGGGAGTTTCTGTGACAGGAATCTGTCCCTCCAGCATGTTCTAGTTATTGTTGTGGCAAGGTTTAGCTCACTATAGCGTGTGGCTCACTGTGACTTGGATTCCCATAGATGGAGCATATCCATTAAGCCTGAGGTGGACATGGCTTTGTTGGTCAGCAGAGATCATCTCTGAGTAAATGAGATGCCACTGAGTAAAGCAGGAGTTTATTCAGTCTGGCTGCATAGGACATATGTTTGTGGCCAGTAATCCTCTTGGCGAGGTACATTCGTGGACCTTCCAGCTGTCAGAAGTGTCTTCTGAAGTACATCCCAAATGGGTTATCATACTCTGTGATGGGACTGATGAGTGACGAGTAAAGGGGCACTATAACCTCAGTATGTCTAGATGCGAACCCTTTAGTAATCAGATGGCCTACATAGAAGGATGTCCTAACTACTTTGGAGATATGATTGTTAAAGGAGAGATCACTATCTAGCTTAGTCCCCAGATCCCCTATTAGCCCGTCTATGTTAAGGTGGCTGCCACTCATGTGTTAATTTTTCCCAAATGGAATGACCATGCATTTGTGGCACTTATCTCGAGGCCATGACTTTGACACCCTGTGTCTGTCTCTGTAAGGCCATTTGAAGGATGTCTGTGTCAGCTAGACTGTCAATTATGGCTCCCAGTTTGCAGTAATTGCCAAACATGGTCTGCCGTAGTCCACCTGTGTTTGCCTGTACCTCTGAGAAGTATATGCCAAACAGTAGGAGTCCCAGGAATGAGTCATGTGGGACACCAGTATTGACTGGTTAAGAGTTGGACCTGAAGGCTGCTAGTCTTACCATGTGGGTTCTGTGTGTAAGCCTGTTGGCAACCCATCCTGTGATGTATGGGTTCATGTACAGGCTGGTGAGTTTATCAATAATACCTGAGTGGGGAATGGTGTCAAAAGCCTTGGCGAGGTCCAGGTAGTATGTGTGAACCACCTCTCCCCTCATCTAATGCCTTGGTGACTGTCTGTAAGACGTGAAACAGGTTCAGTAGGCATGATCTGCATTCAACCAAGCTGACCTGGGTTGGGTCAAGTGTTTGGAGGTTACCAATGTCTTTGTTAATGAGTGCCATGAGGATGCACTCTATAGCTTTGCAGACCAGGCTAGTCAGGCTTCTGGGGTGGTAGTTGCCATGGTCAGCTGCATTTCCACCTTGGTGGAGTGGAATAACTGTTGCTATGCGCCATTGTATGGGCATGTAGCCTGTGTAGAGGCTGAGGTTGAAAAGCTTAATTAGGTGGGGGGTTAGTTCGTCTTGTAGTGTTTGGAAGGTGCAGTCTGGGACACCATCTGCCTCCACTGACACTGTGTTTTGCCATTTGAGAGGGCTAATTCCCACCTGTGTGTCTCTGATGTCTGGGATACTGTACTTTACGGGTATTGTTGTGGGCTCTTTAGGGGGTGAAGTTTGCACTGAATATATCTGCAAGGATGTTGGCGATATTAGTAGGTTCAGTATATTTTGTGCTATATTGCACCGACACAGTGCAAATGTGTGTGTTACCACTTAGATTCTTAACATAGCCAAAAAAGGCTTTGTGGTTATCTTTTGAATCCTTGCCTATTTTCCTGCTGAAGTTAGCCTTGGATGATTTCATGAGGGACCTAAGTTTCTTACTAATACTGGTCACGGGTGTCTGCCCTTCTTGGGATTTGCTGTTTTTCTGGACTACTGTCCTACTTCTGTCATATAGCCTGTTTATTGCAGGGGTCCACCAGACTGGTGTCCTTGTCTTGGAGGAGCGAGTCTTGGTTTACCAGTGATGGCATGATCCATACATTCTTGTAGGTGCTTATAGAGTGCATTTGTAAATCTTTCTGTATCTTGAGCAGTGTTTTCCCTTACCGTGGAGGCTGTGAAACCTCCCACCTCTGTCTTTAGTAGTGTGAAGATAGCTGTAGGAAAGGTTTTCACTGTGGTTACCTTGGGTGGGGGAGATGGTTGGGTGTGGAAATCATCAGTAAATAGTTTATGGTCAGATCTAACCAGTGACTGGTTTACCTCTGCTCTGGTGCTCCTGTCGCTCATGTTGGTGATTACCACTTCTAGTATGTGTCCACCTCTGGTTAGGGAGTTTACCATCTGATACAGGGCATTTGAGGTGATAAATTCCAGGAAGCGCTGGGCCTGGAAGTGAGTACTCGAGTAAATTTCCCAGTTAATGGTAGGGTAGTTGAAATCGACTAATACCAGGGTGTTCGGTAGGACTGTTATGTTTTCCACTCTCTCCAGGTAGGTGGAGTGGTGGTCCTGGGTCATGGAGGGTGATCTGTAGCAGGCCACAGTTTGCATTGCAGTTGTGGCTGATGTTAGCTGCACATGGATGATCTCAGAGGTATCATGCTGCCCCACTAACCTGGAGGTGTAGGTATCCCTGATGAATATGGATAGACCCCCTCCATGTCTGTGTCAGTCCATGTTCTGTGGCCAAAATGTGTGGTATGGGTTGTAGTCCGATAGTGCTGGTGTGCACTCAGGAGCCTTAAAACAGGTTTCAGTTACTGCACAGATGTTGACGTTGTCCATACTGAGGAGTGCATGCATTTTGTGATTACAACTCCTGGCGTTGAGTAGCATAACCCTCATTGATTTTGCTATTGTGCTGTTTATGGAGGTGGGATTCACCTGTGAGACTTGCTTAAAAAAGGCACCATGGGGGCACCAATAGCCTTGGCCAGTGTTCGAAAGCCTAAGGCTGACACATGCAAGCCAGTATCATATTGTTGCATGCATGTTTCCCATCTGTGCTTGTTTCTCATCTTTCCTGTAGGTAACTTACTGGTAAGCAATAGAAAGCCTTAAACTAATACAAGTCTTCTAGATTCCAAGATAGGCTTTTGGAGTGATTAAGTATCAGTGTTCTGTATGTTCTTGCTGTACTTAACTGTTTTCTGACTACATGGTGATTTTTCACTGTATATTGTGATCTGAAAGCTATGTTTATTCACATATTATTTCTGTGATGGCCTGCACTTTAGAGCTTCACAGATAGGTAGTAGGCTATCTGCCCAAGGGAATTTAGAAGCATAGCTACAGTGTGTTGGCTTTCTCTGCACCATTGATGAAGTAACTGAGCCTCTGTCAAGCATAGCCAATGAAGTGATCCCAGGCAGAGTTGCCGGAAGCTGTTGAAGACTGGGGTGGCGGAGGGTGATAGGGGCACTTAGTGATCTAAAAAGGGCATGTTAACATGAAAAGTCAACACCATTCAATTTCCCCAACAGGTCTTGCAGCTATAAAACTGGAGGGGCTCTCCCTCCCCCTGGCTGTATGGTTCTGGGACACATGATCCCAGGAGTGTATATTCTGTTACCCATTCACACATCAAGGTTTCTCTTGAAGTGTGTCAGTAAGGGGCTATGCCTAATGTAGTTAGGAATTTAATTTATAGTCTCTCATTTCATTTATGTTTTGATTTCAAGAGTAAGTGAAGCTCAGTGTGTTTGGGTGCCTCCGCCCTTTGCTTAGACTAGCCTACACATAGAAATCATCTAAATAGGAAATAGGCAGAAACAATGTTAATGTCAATAGTGTAATGGTTACAGTATTCACACAGTATCTGTGTATTCATGGTTCTAATCCCAAAAAAGTCAGCAATGTTTTTCATGTTAAAAAGTATACCTTAACCACAGCTTGCTTATTTAGGTAGTATTCTTCAGTATAATAAACATTTGAAACACCCATATAAACCCATGTGTGCCGGAGAGTAAAGTCAACAGAGATTGTAATGTTACGTAAGCACATAGTGAGATGTTACTTCACTGAGATGTATATATCCTGAGTAGTTAGCAGATGTGGCCGTGTTTGTGCGCACAGGTTATACGTTTTTAAATTTTGTTTCACTGTGTTTAACTGCTGCTTTAATGTCGCACAACACTTTTAAACATACTTACAACTGCTTAAATGAGCCTTATTCTGGAGTAAAAATAATTTTTAAAGCATTGCAGGTCTTGAACCCTGGACCATGCACACCATAGTCATGGGACTTACCACTAAGCCATCTGAGCTGTATGCATGTTTCATGGTCTTTAGACTACACCTTTTACTACAGACATTCCACAGTACTGACAACAAATGGAACAGTCACTTTGTGCACATATGTACAGTACATTGTAATGTACTGTAGTTTGTGAATCAATATATACAAGTCTACATATGTATGTTGTTGGCCTTTTCGGCTTTTCTCGGTTAGGGGTCGCCACAGCGGAACTCTGGTCCGCTAATGATTGGCAGTAGATTTTTATGGTGCCGAGTTGCCAGCCCAATGCCCAACCTTCAGCAAAGGCACGCCCATTCACACATGTCTTTCGGGGACCACTCGACTGCGGGGAGGACATGCAGACTCCACACAGAAGGCACTCCAGCCGAGAATCAAACAGAAGAAACTCTTTTTGTGAGGCAACAACGCTACCGCTGTACCACTGTGGATCAAGTCTACATATGTATAACTGTTAAAAAATTAATACTATATATATATATATATATATATATATATATATATATATATACACACATGTCGGTGATGTCTGCACATATATATAAATATATATATATATATATATATATATATATATATATATATATATATATATAAATATACAGTTACATCTATAGCCATATATATAAACATCTATGAACACACTTCGTGACACAGAAGCAATCCAAAGGAATTGAAGTGTACGCAATACACATGGAGCTCTGGTATTATAAGTATTAATATTAACTTAATTCACCATAGAAGGGATGGTTGTTGTGTATGTGGAGATTGGGGTGGGGGAGGAATGATGGGTAATGAAATTATGCCTCAAGGAGAGCCTGGGTTGAATGTTCAATAAGTGAACTGGAGGGGTATACATGGAGTATGGGGACAATAAAAAAGGACACAAAACAAGAACCATTCTCATCCATAATACACCCTGTCAGGTCACATTGCAACACTTAATTCCACAAACATATGAACATTAACAAGTACCATACATATGTACACCAACTGAATGTCACATTTGTTTTCAGTAGTGAAATGTTTATTCTAAACTCCATAACCTTTGTACATATCTCAGATGCCTTAGTGGTAAAGTCATTGACTGTGGTGATCATGATCCTGGGTTCAAGACCTGCAAGGGCTGTTAATTTATTCTGAGGGCCAGAATAAGGGCTGTTAGATGCAGGTTGATTAAGGCTGTAAGTGGTTTTTCGTGGGTTTGCGCGACTGTAAGCGGCACTTAAACATGGTTAAATGGATAAGTGCTTCACAGTTGTCACCTTTGCTTACTGTCAAGCAGACCAAGGGCAAACTTACTTACAACTGCTTAAATGTGTGCTAATCACACTTTCCCTACTAGTGCCTGCTCTGAGAGGTAAAATAATAACCACTTCCAGGATTAGAACCTGCAAACATGTACACCATCCTCAGAGTAACCTACCAGTAAGCTACCTGAGATGTACCTATGCCAGTTGTGTATTCAGACAGGTTAAAACACAAATGGGAGGATTGTGTGGAAATAGGACAAACCGCCATGTACCCAATGAAAGGTGCATGCTATATATATATATATATATATATATATATATATATATATATATATATATATATATCTTATATATACAGATGTACATATATATATATATATATATATATATATATATATATAGTGAGAGAGAGATACATACATAGATGCATGTCGATATATATATAGATATACATATATGTAGATATATAGATAGGTTAAAAACATCTACACATCTATGGAGGTACATATAAATGTATGCAATAATATATATTTATATACATATATATAAAATCTGTATATATATATATATATATATATATATATATATATATATATATACACATACATACATGTGTGCATACAGCATCTGAAGTGTTCAGATCTGAGTATAACATGGAGCATAGCAATCACACATTCTGCCACCCCCAAACAATATGAACATAACATATGAAGAGTATATGCCAATACACTATTACAAATATGTTCTATGGGCATGAGCACATGAGCCAAATAGGGTTAGTCACCAACACAACTACAATGACTGCAAATATCCATGGCAGAAATACACGGACATCTTTCATTTAGCAAAACTTTATTACATTCTGATGTATTGCCAAAAGGATTTAAGGACTAACATCACCTGCATGCTATACAGGAAGCATTTAACAGTGCCTTAATGAATCAGCCTGTAATTACCATAGTATTAGTCCACTAAGGGATAGGTGTTCACATATGGAAAGAACACCTGCACACATATAGAATATGTATAAAAGCAGTTCCTACACACCTGCATCTGCTATGTACACCCACCAACATCTCCCCCACACAAAAACTAATTACAACAATACATACTGTCATACCATAACCAATTATTCACCCACTGTACGAAATCTGCTGAAACCTTGACATACCTGGACAGAGACACACTAACAAGGCCTTATGTGAAATAGTTGCCGTTATACAATGGAACAGCTGCTGATGTTACAGGGTTTGTTTGAACTAATCCCGTTTCAGAGGGTTGAAAAGTAATTACACCAGGAATTGTTACCAATTACTGATTATCAGCACAGTATGATACACATTTACACCAAACGAAAGATGTCTGGTGAGCACACTGTAAACCCCCTAACATTATATGCATAGCCATACAGCCTTGAGCTGGTCAAACATCCTGGCCAGACTGAAACATATGCAGAAGTATTAGGTACAGACAAACCCTGTACAAGTAGCAATGTTCAGAAATATAACAGCAGTACTCACATTTAGACCAAATCTTCTAGGCATTACACACAATATATTTGTGTTTGTCTCCATACAGCTGTTGCAATAGATTTCAGACAACACTTCCAGGCCGTCTTCCTCACAAGTAAGGCAAAGGGACAACGCCCAAGTGGAGTACTCAATTATACTCCACTGTTGCCATGGTATTGGCTAATGGAGTAGCTGCACAGCCGATGTGCATGTAATTAACTACTTCGGAACACCAATTGGTGATCAGGATAGCACATGTTACTGATCTCTAACTATAAAAGGATGTCTTATCACACATTCAAACCATCTGTATATACCTGCAGAACAGTACAAAATACCCAACAGAAGATTGAAACACAAACTGAAAAAGATTAAAATACCAGCCAAAAACACCTCCAATTACCAAGAAGGTATGTATAACCTTTAGTATGTCTGTGTATGTAGTACCTGTTCTGTAATAATTACAGTGTAATCAATGCATATAGTGAAATAGCTATCTTGTAGTGATGTATTGTTGAGCAGTAGTAATGCTTGTACTATTCTATGTGTGTACTGCTGTAGGGCACAAGGCAAACTCCTCATACACCACAAGGAATGATATATATGTATATATATATATATATATATAAATATATATATATATATATATATATATATATATATATATATATATATATATATATATATGGGCTTGGAATTCACAAATTCTTTTCCAGCCACTGTCGGTGTCAGGGTTGGTCCAACAAGTATGTGCTATAACAGGGGATAGTATATGTTGATATATTGTAACAGTAGACATATGTATGGGTGCATTAGTGAGAGGAACATGTCAAAGGTAGGCTTACTGTGCAAATATGATTTGCATTGTGGGATATTGTGCCAATAACTGTGTAATGTACAGTATTCTAGGCAGATCTGTATTCCATTTTACATAGCATTTATGTTATGTTATGCAAACATTAGTTATGTCTATTGGCAATTACAATATTCAATAACAGGATACATATGAATTGTAGTCATCTGACAGTTTAGCAGCATGATAGCAAAGAAAATTGGAAGAGGTAGGTAACTATACATGCACATAAGACATGTAATATCCACCTCTCTGGTATCATTTGCAAGCAATAACAGCTGTGCATGTGTACATGTTATGCAAATGTGTAGTTACCCTTGTTATAGGACTGGGCCAAATGGCTATGTGCACACCTACATAGAGTGGATATTGAGAGAAGAGACACACTGGTTGAACATTCAGGTTTGTGTAGCCTAACCTCTCATTTCCAACCTAACAGCCGCTTGCAAATATTGTATGTAAGGTTGTGCACAGTACTGGTAATGAAACAAGTTGCATATCATCTTTAACTCCAGTGTAACATCTGCAGTAGGAGTGTAAAATGTAGGAGACTGCTGCCCATGTGTAATAGCTGCTTCATAGGTGATGGCTTACACTATCTGATTATATCCTGATCATGTTGAAAGTGGCAGCAGAGTCTATTGATACTTGACTCTGTTTGGGGAGTGGGTGTCCGTGCCCAACAGCGCTCATGGCTCTTTTGGATATGTGAGTATATACCCAGAAAAGGATACAGACCTGTTGACACTTGCATCATCTGTAATCAACTCTTAGGATGTGATGTGCTCCTCAGATGAGGATTGCTGCTAAAGGTAGCTACTATGTTTCTGTAATAGCCAGTGTTGTCACGTCCATAACACAAATATTTGTGTGTGAGCATCACTGTCTAAAGCATCTTCATAAGCAATAAGTAAACTAAATACAATACTTGGTGCTTGTAGTACTGAATGCTCATACAGGCATGTCCACTAGTCAGCTACTGGTGTTTACTAATGTCAGCTTTGTGTATGTAGCCATCCTGGGGGAATGTAATCTCTATGCCATGTACACTGCCAAACCCACCTAACACCACACCCCACAAATTGTCTGGGATGCAGCTACAGGGGTAAGCTGGAAGGCAGTCCAGTCTACAGCCATGACTGGACTGGACTGGACAGTCATGAGGTGTAGGTTAACACATGCATCTCATCACCACAACCAACACATACCCTTACCAGAACACAGTAAGGACACCCACACATACCACCAGAAATCACACACATTCACAGAGACTTCTAAGTATCTGGCCAAGCAAGAGACCTCCCAAGCTGGAATAGACAGACAACATAATACACAAACTGTATGACATAGTTTGCCAAATTGTGCCACCCCTCAGAACACATGGCCAGAAACATGCCCAACAGTACTCATTTGTGAATGCAAACTCTAGCACTATGTTACACACCAAGCTATACAAGGCAAACATACTGTCAGCTGCCTGTCTGCCACGATTAGCCACATACCCATACACTCAGACCACCTTTTGAACTATACACATGGCTTTGGCATATTCCATGTTGTTGTGCAGGACCTGTGATGCAGTAGCCTGGACTGCATGGAAACACATGTAGGAACTGTCAGGTCTTGTAGCCCATGCAGGTATGTCCCAAGGCCTGGGTAGCATTCTGCCATTGGCCAGATTGATACTGCAGTACAGGGACAAAAGGATTGTATTCCACAATTGTCTAATGTACTGGTGTAATTTAAAGGGTATCCAGTATCTCTCTGCCTGGGATAACATGGTTGACAGACCATGATGCTTTGCTAGACAGGGCCTGCACCAGTCACCCTGGGAATCTGGATACTGGCTAGTGCCTTCATCATGCAAAGTTCAAGTAAAAGTCCACTGCTATAACAGGGACAGCCAAGCAATAAACTGCGGGTCTTGCTACTCAATGATACATTTCAGAAACTCAATATGGACTCACTTACGTCAATCCTTAACATGGAGAACATATCTGTGCAGTGACTGTGATATGGTTCACCGCTCCGGAGAGCACTCCTGCATGACCATGTTATAACACATACCTCACCTCTTGGCGATTATCCTTTATTGGAACACACAGGCCACAGGTGTGTCCATATTCCTGAAGGATATGTACACCCCCACGATTGTTGCACTTACATAACTTCAGATGCATTATGTTGAACAACTGCCTTTGTACGAAAGTGGAATCCAATTTGCACCTTGTGACAGATCACCCACCATGCCTCAGAATTCCCAACTGTCACATTGTGCTGCAATGGGGAATATTATGTTTGAGACAGAAAACCATAATAATGGCTACTCTCAACTATCCCATTATGAACTGGGAAGACTCCTCATGTACCAACACCTGTGCTCAATGCATGTTGGATTTCATTGACCCCAATGACCTGGATCATCATAGTCACACAAACAGGGCTAACAGTATGCTGCACATAGTCAGTCTCCAAACCCAATGTTATGCTTCTTAAGAGTGATGTGGTGACTGTCATAGCACCCATGGCGATGGACAATGCACATGCAAATGCTGAATCCTACACAAATGCACTTTAAGCACTCACATAAGTGCAGTGATTGTGCCATTGAAACAGAACAAAGATTCAACCAAACACAAACAGGAAGGCAAACAGGTGGTACCCTGCCTTAAACTGTACCACAGAAGGTAGTAACTGTTGCAAGAGTGAACACACATGAGTGGAGGTGATCCATAGTCAGCCTCAGTAAGATGCAGATACACCATATAAAACCACACAAAGCTACTGTGAAACTAATCAGCCACATATTATGAGGCCAACCACAGAGCATTCTATAGCTGTGTCATGAATCATAATGGCAACAACAGGACCTGCCATGCTTCACAGCACTATGGCATGAGAAGTACTGCACCTACAGAAATAGCACTTGTTCATCCAGATAGGGTCTTGGATAACCTAAACCCACTCTCACCTCCCCCCAACAGGTATACATATTTATATATCCATGTACACTACAGAGCCCCTGTAATAACAACTATGCAGGTACAAGCTGCACTCTCTAAAGCCATACATACAGCTTGCATGGGACCTGTCAACATCCCAGGGTGTATTTTACACAAATGTCAGAACAATTTGCTCTCCACAAACACATCATGTTCAATCATAGCTTCATGTCAGGCTATGTACACAATGAATGGTGCACAGCAACAGTTATCACACCCCACAAAGGGGGAGTCACCACTGATAATGGGGAATAGTGCACTACTACCCTGCTGAGTCTGGTCTGTAAGGCCATGAATCTTGATCAACTTATTTGATGTAGTCAGTACAGATGTAGACGACAGTAAGGTTGATTCACACAGCATATCATGACCTTGCCAGGTCTTAGAACACCATCACCCATACTGTGTCCCAGCTACACTCAAGTAAACTAGGTGTATATTCCTATGTCACAGGATTGGTTGGCAACTGGACTGCTGGCAGAACCAACACTACAAAATGTGTCTGACTAATACACACACATCAAACCAGTGCCAGCTACAACAATACAGGGTTTATTCCTGGTACTCCCCCTCTTTGTTATTTATACCACACAGACTAACACAGAAGGCATCTGCCTATTGAAGTTTGCAAATGACTGTGAGCTAGGAGCAATACTTGACTCAATGAGTGCTGCAGGCAACATACAGAAGGGCCTTTGTGGGTCAGATGTGTGGTGTGTGACGTACGGCCAAAATCTGACAGCTAAGTATTGCATTGACATCCCCTGTGTTAAAAACCCTGTACACATGAACTACCACATAGGCAGCTGTCAACATAATGGAAACTGTGTGTGTATGGGATGCAGCTGGACAGTAGTCTTTCTTTTGATAGTCACTTCACCACACCAGTCAGGTAGTCATAAGTGGCATCCCTAATCATGACAGGGTGCCATCCTTGAATATAGAGATCATTGTTCAGCCATACTCAACACTCAAGTGACCAATAATAGATCACATATTTCCTTTAAGGGTTATTGGCCATGCACAGATGGCCTACACCGGCCTTCCCAAACCCAAGCTCCACTATGTAGCACGATGCCTACCCTGAATAAAGCCATGTCCAACCCAGAGATGTTGGACATGCTACACTCACACATCCTGATTTCAAATAAACACATACTTCATGGACATCCACCTGTCTAGTACAAGGATCATAACATGCCTGACAGATCCCTGTCCCATGCACTTTACATACCCCTGTCATACTACGCATCCCTGTCCAGCAAAGCTGCACATTGCCCCTCTTTGAGACATGGTGTGATGACCGCATGGCAAATATATCAGTAAACCTGTGGATTAGTTCTGTGTCACTGCTTAAACTGGCCACTGAAAGCTACCTGTCTGTTGTCTACAGCTAGGTAACCTTTCAGCCTAGGCTCATAAATGGCCCAGGGCATATAGCCTACTAGTTCACTATGACCAAACATGCTATAGTTGATATCCAACCCTGCAAATACCATCAAGCTAGCCATTGTCCCATGTGTTTCACATGTGCAACACAGGTAATACATGTCAGGATGCTATACTGCTGTACAGTGCCATGTAGATGTATATGGCAAAACACATACATGTAAAACTTTCCGTGAGCACATCTGCAGAGTCACAGGTCACGTCTCTTAAGGCTGTGTATGACTATATATGTAACATATACACAGCATTAAGGTCTTTTGCATTAATGTGAACACATCCAGGCATGTGCTGATAGGTAAAGACACCAGTACAGGCAAACAGACATGCCCACATCAAGAAAACATCCACATGGAGTATGAGCAATGTCATCACTTGACACGCACATATATGGTGATAACATCAAATCACCAGTAAGTGTCAAATGTGTGTGAGCTAAACATGTCAGTGGTGTTAGTGTCATGCAGATTTGCAAAGACATATTTGTAATCATAATAAATGTGATACACATTTATGTGCAGTTGTACTTCTGTACTTCTCTGTGAGTTACTATGACCTGTCTCCATAATTATTTCTTCCAGGTATGCCGCGTGCCAAGTTCCCACCATACACCCACTTGGAGGATGAGGTCCTCATTCCATACCTCTTTGACAACCATGAAGCACTCTTCAGCCATGTGCCACAGGATGCACAGCAGCGGGATGCCCAGTGGGAGGAACTTCGCAGGAGGGTAAATGATGTTGGTGGCAATAATTGTACCTATCAGCAGGTGCGCTGACACTGCACCAACCTCATTAGATGGGTGAAACAGTGTGCAAATGCAATTGCCAGGAAACAAGCTGCAACAGGTGGGGGGGCCAGTCACCCAGCCCCCACTCACACGTAACGAGGAGCTACTGCCCAACCTGGGGACTCCTGCAGAACTCCATCCACAAGATTTAGCTGGAATTGTGGAGGTGGGTGTCTCACAACCACTGAGCCTGGAGTTGCCTGGTAAGCCACTACTGCACATAGAACACAACTATATTTCATATAGTTAAATGTGTCACTGTACAATATTTAACGCAACATCATATGCAAGGCATGTATGCACACATGCCACATACTATAGTTTGCTACTCTATGTATGCACAGATGTGCATACTCCATAGTATAGTCTATTGTACTGGCTTATGTGCTAACATGCACATTGCACCCTGTAGCTATCACACAGGTGTGGATAATGATCTTACTGCTGTGACACTCCTATTTAGGTACTTCTGGCATTTCGCAGTGACAGCAGCCTGTTGCAGGTGAGATTGTTATTATTTATCAGGCTTGATAATGCACAGATCATATTAATTGCATGCTATCTGCCATGTGACCATTTAACAAACGTACACATAATGTATGGTGGTATGACTGTCACACAATGTCATGTGCTATCTGACATGTCCATGGCATTTTGTGGTCTGACTGCAACACTGGTTAACTATCCTGCAAAACATGATATCTCTCATCCCAAACATACCACCCTTTGTCTGCACAACCCTGTCCTCAGTGGAGCATATGACATCTACGGGTGTATGTCATATGGGACAACACTGACATGGAATAGATGCCCATCACAACCATTGGACAAAACATGTTTACATATGACCATGGAGGATGGCCAGAGACATGAAGCAACACACACAGTAGAAGGGATGTACATGTGTGTACACCCTGTTGTACATTGACTTGACACAATACAACTATGGCCTTTGTGTAATGGTGATATTGCAGATGTGACACACTAAACATCATACAGGCCTGTGCACAGCTTGTATAGGCATGACATCAAACCACCACATATGTCTTGAACATCTTCAGTGTGTCACGACATGAAAGCTTTCACCTATACAGTATCCAAATACATACATGTGTTGCACAACATACACATACAACCACAATGCAATACATTCACCTTGCTGGTGTCAGACATTACTGTCATGCTTGCTCCTCATGTGTGTGAGGTACACAGATGGCGTGTGGGACATGGAGTACTGCTAGGTTAGCCATGTCTGGGCATAGTTGCCAGGCATCAGCAATATGGTTGCAGATGTGTAGGGGTGTCATCTGTATACCCTTCAGTGACCTTTGTCACACATTCCACATTAGGGTTTAGTGTGTAAACACCTCAGTGATGTGGGTCACATTCCACATTAGATATGTACTGTATCTGAACACAGTCATGTCTATGAACTGTGTCTGTAACTCACACTGTATAGCAATAGTGAAGCCACATGATGCCCTGCAATGGCTATGCACATCAGCTCATTGTGCAGTATGTCACTGTATATCTGTAGGGTGGACTGACAACATTGCGTCAGCTGAAAGTCCATGTTAGTATAACACGTCCCTGCATTGGGACACCATTACCCTCACTGTATATTTGAAAGGACACCATTGTGTTAAACATGTATGTATGTCATTCAACACATCAGCAGAAGACATGTCATACTACATGTGATTGGCAAGGTCATATGCCACACATCAGGCTGGTGTACTGTTAACCTGTGCTGGTCTGTGGCACCATTGCAAAGTAGGGACAGCCATGTCCAACATGTGTGTACAGCCACATGCACATTGTCTATAGACTCAGCTCAGGGGTAAGCAGAATAATGTTGAACAGACATGCACAGCTGTGGGGGAGATATGCAAGCTAGGGCTCAGGCAAACATAGTATTCACTCAACATACCCTTCTGCTCATGTCCTCGTCACACATAGGGGCAGTGGCCAACACAAAGCATCAGTGGCAGATGTACACAGGTCAGCGATGGTCTGTTAAAATGTGGGGTATGCTACACAAAACATGGCAGTGCGGTGCAACGGTGCATAGTGCATG
Source organism: Protopterus annectens (assembly GCF_019279795.1). Taxonomy (NCBI): domain Eukaryota; kingdom Metazoa; phylum Chordata; order Ceratodontiformes; family Protopteridae; genus Protopterus; species Protopterus annectens. The sequence continues at coordinate 1,510,084,692 of NC_056735.1, read as the reverse complement.
CATTGTGTTGCAGGTTTGGGGCATGACCTACTAACACAAATGGTGCAACACAGGGATGTATGCTAATTACTACTATAATTGTGTAAGGTGCATGCCCTCTGCTATAACACATGCATGCTGTTGTGTGCAACACAGGGATGTATGATAACTACCACTATAATTGTCTAAGCTGAATGCCTTCTCCCATATCACTTGCATGTTGCATGCCGTTGGGTGCCATATCATGTGTCTCTGTCTGTGTCTGTCTGTGTGTCTGTACTTTGCTGTAATGTACAGTTCTTGTCTGCCCCTCACAGGTGTTGATGTAGGTGCGTTGCCCTCCTGCAGTCCACCTGATGTTAGTGTCCCCACAGACTCTAGCAGTGATGATGAAAGTATGATTGAGGCACAGGCAGGGTTGTCAGGGGCTGAATCTGTGTCATTGGTTGCCATTCCACCTGTATCCCCCTCATCCCCACACACAGTTCTCATGCCTACACACACCCCATCACCAGTGGCCATAGAGGAAGGACAGTTGGCGGGTGGTAGCATGGAACAGGAATGTGTGGAGACTATGGAAGGTGTACCTGCACAGCATGATCCCAGCCAACTCACTGGTGAAGTCCCACACAGGCATGTGCCCAGGGCTGCTCATAGGAGGACTTCTGGCCAACATGCCCCTGCAAGACATAGCACATCAGCTGGTGTCACCAGATGCATGTTTCAGGCTGTAATGGAGGCACAGGCATGTGCTGAACGGCACAACAGAGAAGGTCTGAGGCTTCAGAGGGCTGCTGTCTGTTCTTTAGCTGACAACATCCAGGCAATTGCAAATGCTCAACATCATCTTGCAGATGTTTTGGATAGACAATTGGGTGACGTGGGAGTCCTTGACCATGACATGTCAATCTTCGATGTGGAATGTCTGTGCTGGAACATCTGGTGGGAGTGAGGCATTGGGCACATGGACGTAGGCCAGCTACATCACCTGTTGAAGGTCTACGTGAACATGCTACATCACATGCCTGCTCCCATAGTGGTGGTAGCAGCAGCAGTGCAGCTGGTGCTTTGCTGTCCACACTAGGACACAGCAGGCCACGTGCACGTGATTCTGGACAGTCCCAACAGGGACACAGTTCCAGTGGACATGTGTCGTCAGACAGTACCCAATCTGGACCTCTGCCTGGTAGTGCCCATACAACCCCTGGCAGGCACAGGTCATGTGGCCAGACACTGTGAACTGTAAACCCTGCCCTGTAGCAGCTGTCAGTAATATCCCTGTGTAGGCCAGACACATGCCAGACCTGTGTGCATACATACATACATACACACACACACCAGTAACAAATGTAGGACACCTCAACACACACATGCATAACATCCACACATGCCCAATGCCCAAGGTATTACAGAGTTACATCACTATCGCACACGCTACAAAGCATACTGGCTCTGTAGCATTGTGTTGCAGGTTTGGGGCATGACCTACTAACACAAATGGTGCAACACAGGGATGTATGCTAATTACTACTATAATTGTGTAAGGTGCATGCCCTCTGCTATAACACATGCATGCTGTTGTGTGCAACACAGGGATGTATGATAACTACCACTATAATTGTCTAAGCTGAATGCCTTCTCCCATATCACTTGCATGTTGCATGCCGTTGGGTGCCATATCATGTGTCTCTGTCTGTGTCTGTCTGTGTGTCTGTACTTTGCTGTAATGTACAGTTCTTGTCTGCCCCTCACAGGTGTTGATGTAGGTGCGTTGCCCTCCTGCAGTCCACCTGATGTTAGTGTCCCCACAGACTCTAGCAGTGATGATGAAAGTATGATTGAGGCACAGGCAGGGTTGTCAGGGGCTGAATCTGTGTCATTGGTTGCCATTCCACCTGTATCCCCCTCATCCCCACACACAGTTCTCATGCCTACACACACCCCATCACCAGTGGCCATAGAGGAAGGACAGTTGGCGGGTGGTAGCATGGAACAGGAATGTGTGGAGACTATGGAAGGTGTACCTGCACAGCATGATCCCAGCCAACTCACTGGTGAAGTCCCACACAGGCATGTGCCCAGGGCTGCTCATAGGAGGACTTCTGGCCAACATGCCCCTGCAAGACATAGCACATCAGCTGGTGTCACCAGATGCATGTTTCAGGCTGTAATGGAGGCACAGGCATGTGCTGAACGGCACAACAGAGAAGGTCTGAGGCTTCAGAGGGCTGCTGTCTGTTCTTTAGCTGACAACATCCAGGCAATTGCAAATGCTCAACATCATCTTGCAGATGTTTTGGATAGACAATTGGGTGACGTGGGAGTCCTTGACCATGACATGTCAATCTTCGATGTGGAATGTCTGTGCTGGAACATCTGGTGGGAGTGAGGCATTGGGCACATGGACGGGCCAGCTACATCACCTGTTGAAGGTCACGTGAACATGCTACATCACATGCCTGCTCCCATAGTGGTGGTAGCAGCAGCAGTGCAGCTGGTGCTTTGCTGTCCACACTAGGACACAGCAGGCCACGTGCACGTGATTCTGGACAGTCCCAACAGGGACACAGTTCCAGTGGACATGTGTCGTCAGACAGTACCCAATCTGGACCTCTGCCTGGTAGTGCCCATACAACCCCTGGCAGGCACAGGTCATGTGGCCAGACACTGTGAACTGTAAACCCTGCCCTGTAGCAGCTGTCAGTAATATCCCTGTGTAGGCCAGACACATGCCAGACCTGTGTGCATACATACATACATGCACACACACACCAGTAACAAATGTAGGACACCTCAACACACACATGCATAACATCCACACATGCCCAATGCCCAAGGTATTACAGAGTTACATCACTATCGCACACGCTACAAAGCATACTGGCTCTTTCCTTTGCCAACTGTGCTGATATATGCAAAATATATGCACAGGGGAGGTGTTATTGTTACAGGTGTCAAGAGGTTTGCCTTCTGTGTCACCCTTACTGCATTCTATGTTGTGTGTCTTCCCCTTCAATTAACAAAACCATAGCTTAGCAGTTACACAGGTTATTGTAGGAATGGTTGTAACACACCTGTGAGCTGTCCTCAGTAATCATTTGTCTGCAAAGTAGCCCCACCACTTAGTAGTTACGTCCAAACATCTGTCCATACCTAAAGTACAGCTTACTGTACTTTGAGCATATCACCATATACAGTTGGCAATGTTGAGGCTGCATTGCAACTGCATAATGTACTAAGACAACAGTCACCTTCAAACATCAGACACTGCACATGCATGGAATCTAAACACACATCAGTACATGTTTACATATGCAGTCTCCATCAGTAAGTGGACTATCAGGTCATGAGGATACATTCCACACCTTCCTCACACCATGTGTGAAACTTAGCCGAGCATTACACCATAATGGATGTTGTATTCATGTACTGGTAGGACACACAACCTCCTTCACCGAGTAGATAAGTGTACATTTATGCCAACAGCACATAACAGTAAGACACACACACAGCAATATTCCATGTCATGATCCCACAAACTGTTAGTTGACAGTTCTACTGTGAAGCCAGGGCACTGTAATGGTCAAGAGTGTGCACATCATATTTGCCACACACACATCATATTTGCCACACACACCTCATGATTACTGGAAGAGTGCCAGCAATGTGCTCTGTTTGAGCTAGGCATTACACTTATTCAATCATCTGTGAGGTCTGTGGCTTGTAAACATCTCACCCCAGCACGTTCTGGCTATTGTGGTAATAAGGTTAATGTCCAGACAGTACACAGCATGTGTGGCTTGCAATTGTTGACGTGGGGTATATGTAAAAGCTGTGGGTCACACATGGCTGTACATGTCATGGACATATCACCTGTAACTACTCAGGAACATACAGAGCATAGCTGTATTTCCCTGAGTCTGTCAATACAGGCCATATATGTAGGTCATATGATCCTGTTATTTGGGTATGTTTGTAGGCATTGGATTTGGTGGACACGTCTAATGACATACATGCCACATGGGTTGTTGTATGATATGATAGGTGTCATGGGTTACCAGTAGAGAGGGAATATTACCTCTGTCAACATAGATATCAAACCTTATGTACTGTTAGCATTCAGCAGCTATGGACCTGTCTTCCATGTGCATGTGTGTAATGAATGTAGCCATCTGTATGTACAGAGGACAACAACAGCTATGGTATTTTCATTTATGTTGTATGAGTGTGGGATGTACATATCCAGGACAGGTACATCTAGGTCATATCCCCTATGAGGGTGTTGTTTCCTGGTGTACAGCAAGTCAACTGTGTTAATGCTGACAACATCCGAGGGACCCTGGTATGTGTACAACTGACCTGGTTACAAACAGTGGTATTATTGCATTGCATAACACATTATGCAACTGTGTCAGTACATGGGTACTTTTCACAGTTGATGTAGGGCTAGGTACAGTCCTCCAGTCGAAGGTTATTTGGTGTTGTACCATACTATTTCATACCACATTTATGGATGCGTGTTGGTAGTCTGAAGACATGGTGGTGGATGTATATGAGGATACAACCTAGAATGCAGCTTTTGCCACTGCCACCTGTACCTGACTCATCTGTGATGCATTATATTTGAGTAGTGGCCTTTACTTGTGAGTAGCATTTATGAATATGTGGACACCACCACCTGGAGTGGTCTGTACCAGTTTTATGGCCCACATGTCTGGATCTCAGTTATATGGTGGTAGTGCTATTGTGCACTACAGAGCCTTCAGCCAGGTGTTCCTCACTGCACAGATGTCAGTATTCCCCATTATACGTTATACATTGAGAAAATGGATTACAACAGCCACACATCTAGCACTGGTTAGCATAAGCATCCAATGCAATTATCTTGTAGGTGTCAGGGTGTTACTTCTGTGTTTAGGATATTTGCCTTGGAATGGCACTATATGGGTAAATGTGACTTAGGTATTATCCACACTCCCTTGAATCATGGATGCATGTGATCTGTGCCAAAGGCTTGTCTTCTTTCAGTCATGTCATCCCAGAATGGCAGACACTGCACAACCTCATAATTACAGCAGGACATTGGCTCATTGTTTTGGTCAAGCGGTTGCCACTCATACCATGACATCAATGTGAGTGGCAGTAATGTGTTTGGTATCAAATGCTGCATCTGAGGTGACTGACAGTAGCAGATGTTGTGTAGATGACCAGTGTCAGATATACTTAGTGGAGTGGTCCTGCTAATAATGACAACTACTAACACAGCTGGGAGAGGTCATCTTGACACCTGCACCTCGGTACCATTAGACAATGGGGCTCACATATTATGCTTGCACATGTCACTGTTCCAAGTATAATGCCACTGTCCACAACCTGATATCAATGTATGCCTTTCAGGGCAGCAATGTGTGTGACACATGCTGTACTTTGCATCCACCTATGTGTCCCAGTTAACCAATTGTCTGTCACTTCCACACATGCATGATTGTGTATACTTCAGATATCTGTGGCAGTACTTCATGTACATGTATGCATGTGTATCACACAGCACAGATGCAGATATATCATTTACGGGCCACATACAGATATCTGGTAGTAAACCTGTATGATGTGCATATATACTGACAGGTAAGATGTACATAGCTGTAAACCTGTGTGTTTACAATAGGAGTCCATTACAATGTGTTCTGTACATCTAAGTGTATGAGCATGCACACTGTGGCCTTCTGTGGTTAGAATCAGAGTGCATCCCAAACAGCCCTGTGCTACTAAATGTATGAGTGTATCCACTGCCACCTTGTGTAATTTGAATCCATGCATCCAAACAAGCCCTTTGTTTCTAAGTGTATGAGCATGCCCAGTATAACCTTGTGTAGTTGTAGTCAGAGTGCATCCCAAACGGCCCTGTGCTACTAAGTGTATGAGCATTCCCACTGTCACCTTGTGTAATTGGAGTCAATGCATCCAAACAAGTCATGTGATTCTATGTGTATGAGCATGACCACTGTAACCCTGTATAGTGATAGTAGTTGTCCATTCCACAGATGGACATACTCCAGTTCAGGGCTTGTGCTACAACTATACCTATCAGGCCTACCTATGTCTTACCTGCAGATGATTTGTCTTGTTTGTGCATACAGGTTGTAATGGACTCCTACTTTAAACACACAGGTTTACATCTATGTACATCTTAACTGTCAGTATCCCTGTTGATGTCCTCAATCTTAGAAGGGCATTCTGACTGTCGTAAAATATGTAATCTCTGTGGCGCATCTCATAACTACGTGGTACTGTAATAGTGATCTGTAGATAGGCAGGAGTTCTGATCCCACCACTGGCAACTGTGTGTGTGTATTTGTGTCTGTGTCAAGACAGCGGGTTTTTCTGCTTTCCAAAGAGAAACCACCTTTTGCACTGGCCTTTATCCTTGTCATCTGCTAAACCACCATTTCCCCCCTCCCCACTGCAAGTAATCAGTCCTGTGATGTCACCCAGCTCAGAAGCAGAATCAGATTAAGTGTAATTGTATGGGTTCTGTGGCACATACCCCAACTGCATACCACTCTACTAGTTACCTTTACATAGGCAACACTTGTAAACACAATACTGGCAAGTGTGTGTGTGTTTGTGTGTGTGTGACTACCTTGTAGCCTGGCATACACATGTGTTATGTCATTTAACATGTTACACACCATGATAGTCATCTGTGGTGAGTGGAGTCTACAAATTATTACATAGCTAGGAATAGAAAGGAATAGACATTCAAGAATGACTACTGCTGGGTATGTTATTTTCCTGTGCCACTGTCGAGCAGTGACACAGAAGTAGTCCCCGGGATGTATTTCCATACCCATCATTTCCCCACCCAAACTCCACAATCCCCAGGGTATATTTCCTTAGCCATCATTCCCCACCCCAAACTCCACATACACAACAACCATCCCTTCTCTGGTGAACTGATTAAGATTTAAATGTTATAATACAAGAGTTGCCTCCGTTTTGTGTACACATCAATTCCTTTGGAACCCTTCTGTGTCACAAAGGGTGTTCAGATATGTTTATATATATATATATATATATATATATATATATATATATATATATATATATATATATATATATATAGCTATAGCTGTGTCTGTGTATAGGTTCATAGGTTCATACTAGGCTATCTGCCCTAGGGCATTTATAAGCCTAGCCAGAGTATGTTTGGCTTTCGCCTCCCATTTTAAATTAATTTTGCTATGCCCTTTTTCGAGGTTAGTATACTGTGCCTCTGTCTAACAGTGACACAGAAGTGATACCCGGGGTAAACCTATGATCTCCCATCCACTCATCAAGATTCCTCTTGAAGAGAGTCAATGAGGACTCTGTCTAACCTGGACTGGGATTTTATTCCATAGTGAAGGGAGCCTCTGGGTTATGAATCTGTCCCTCCAGCATGTCCTATTTATTTCAGTGCTGAGGTTCAAGTCTCTTGAGCATGTAGCTCGATGGGATTTGGATTTTTTGAGGTGCAGCATGTCCCTTAATTCGGGTTGGACATGGCCTTATCGTCAGGCACAGGTCACCTCTGAGCAGGCGGTATGCCACTGAGTAGAGCTGGAGTTTCTTTAACCGGGCAGCATATGGCATCTGTTTGAGCCTTTGATCCTCTTGGTGAGGTACTTTTGGGGTCTTTCCAGTTGCTGCAGGTGTTTGGTAAGGTACATCCCAAAAGGGGCATTGTACTCGATTATGGGCCTGATGAGGGATGAGTAAAGAGGCACGATGACCTCCCTAATCTAGATGTGAATCCCTTCATGATTAGGTGGGCTATATAAAATGTTTTCTAACCACTTTGGCCACGTGGTTGTCAAATGAGAGATTGCTATCAACTTGGGTCCCCAGGTCCCTAATGACTTCTTCTGTACTTAATGGATTACCACCTATGTGGTAATTTGTGGGCACTTTGTTTTTGCCAAAGGGATGACTATACACTTTTGGCGTTTAGCTTGAGGCCATGGCTCTGGCACCAGTTGTCTGTTTCTATGAGGCCCTTTTGGAGGATGCTTGTGTCGGCTGGAGAGTCGATTATGGCGCCCAGTTTGCAGTCATTTGCGAACTTGGTCAGCCACAGTCCTTCCATGTTGGCCTGTACCTCCGAGAAATATATACCAAACAAGAGAGGTCCCAGGACTGAGCCTTGTGGGACGCCACTTGTAACTGGTTTGGAGTCTGACATGGCTCCAGCAATTCTAACCATGTGGGTTCTGTCCTTGAGCCAGTTTGCAACCCATCTAGTGACATAGGGGTTTATATTTAAGCTGGTGAGCTTATCTATAATGCCCGAGTGGGGTATTGTATCGAAGGCTTTGCGAGGTCCAGATAGGCTGTGTGGACCACCTTCCTTCGTCAATGGCCTTGGTGACTGTTTCAAAGAAGTCAACCAGGTTTAAGAGGCAGGATCTGCCCTTAACAAAGCCAAACTGGGTAGGATCCAGTGTCTGTAGGTCCCCAATATCTTTATTTATGAGGTCCATGATGATCCTTTCCATAGCTTTGCAGACCAAGCTAGTCAGGCTTATGGGGCGATAGTTTCCAGGGTCCGTTGAGGCACCACCTTTGTGGAGAGGGACCACTGTTGCTGTACCACTCTTTGGGTACATATCCTGTAGTAAGGCTGAGATTGAACAGTAGTTTTATGTTTGGGTTTAGCTCTTCTTGGTGTTCATGTAGGACAGCCTGGGACACCGTCTGGTCCCATTGATGCTGTGTTTTTTGCTTTGGAGAGGGCAGCTCCCACCTGAGCATCTGAGATGTCGGGGGCAGCACTCTGCTGGGATAGATATTTGCCCTTTGGAGGGGAGGGAGAAGTTTGCCCTGAACCTGTCAGCTAGGATGTTGGCAATGTCTGTGGGATCAGTGTATTTTTTGTCATTTGGACTAATTCTGAACATATCTGGGAATTCCCACCCAGGTTCCTAACATAACTAAAGAAAGCCTTGTGATTATCTTTAGTGTCCTGTGCAATTTTTCTCTCGAAGCTGGCCTTTGATTTTATGAGTGCCCTTAGTTTTTTGCTAATACTGATCAGAGATGCCTTGCCTTTTTGGGATTTTGCTCTATCATGTAGTAGCTTCCTCCTTCTATTGTATAGTTTGTTTATGGCTGGGATCCACCAGACAGTCTGCCTTTGGAGGATTGGGTCTTGGTTTTATTTGGGATTGCATGATCCATGCATTCCTGAAGGTGTTCATAGAATGCATTTATAAAGGATTCTGTGGTCTGGGTATTTTCCACAGGCCGGGGGCTTTGAAGGATTCCACCTCGGTTTTGAGGAGTGTGAAATTTGCTTTAGAAGTTTTCACTGTGGTTTCCTGGGCAGGGGTGGGGTCGGGATGTGAATATCCAGTGAGATCAGTTTATGGTCTGTTCTTACCAGTGAGGGATACACTTCTGGTCTGGAGCATAGAGTCCCCATGTTGGTGATGATCAGGTCCAGTATGTTTTCCCTCTTGTAGGAGTGGTAACAAGTTGTTCCATAGCATTTGAGTTTATGAATTCTAGGAACCTTTGGGCAAGGGTGTTGGAGCTAGAGTAATGCTCCCAATCTATGTTTGGGTAGTTGAAGTCCCAATATAATGGTGTTCGGAGAGACCTTCATATTTTCCAGTGTTCTCAGGAAGGCAGTGGGGTTCCTGGGTTTGGGAGGGTGGTCTGTAGCAGGCTATAAACTGGAAGGCAGTTTTACCCACTGTTAGTTGCACATGGATAGTCTCTGATGCTTCGCTTTGCCACCAACCTGGAGGTGTGGGTATCTTTGATGAATATCGATACTCCCCTCCTTTTGTGGTTCGGTCCAAGTTTTGGGGCGAAAAGCATGGTATGAGGTATAACCTGGTAGTGCTGGGGTGCTCTCGGAGTCTTGAACCAGGTTTCTGTTACTGCACAGATATCGATGTTCTCCATGCTAAGGAGAGTTTCGAGTGCATGCATCTTGAGGTTTAGACTTCTGGCGTTGAGTAGCATTACTCTTAGTTTCTTATCCCTAGTGATACCTATGGAGGTGGGTTTGTCTTTTGAGCCTTGCCTAAAAAAGGCACTATGGGGGTAGCAAGAGCCTTTGCCAATATCCAAAGCCCAGGGGTGACAGGTGCAAGCCGTCCCTAGCGGCATCGTGGCTTGTCGAGCATGTCATCCCAGGCTGACAGGCATTGGATCCCCTTTGAATGACACCAATACTTAAGCCAATTGTTGAAATTGATAATCTTGTCTTCATACTGTGGCATCATTCTTGGTGAGGGTAAGATGCTACTCAAGGTCAGGGTCATACCGGCCTGGGCTACATGCCCAGAGAGCTCCTCTATGTCTCTTTTCATGTAGTCCAGGGAGGTACGTCTCAGGTCATTCACACCAGCATGGACAATGACTGAGTCATATTTGTACTTGCCTTGGAGTGACCTGAGTGCTTGTGTTATGTGGCGGATCCTAGCACCCGATAGGCAGCTCACCGTGACCTTCTCCTTGTTCAGCCTGGTGAGCGGGACATCAGTGTGCCTGATGATAGAGTCACCTATTACAAGTGTATCAGGTGTGTTGTTTAGCCTTAAGGGCTGTGACTGTTTGGCACACTGGCTTTGTGAGCTATGTGTTGCATGTGTTTTGTTTTGGGGTAGCGGTTGCTTGGGTGTCTGCATATATGTGTGTGTATACATCCCGTAAGTGCATATATATATTTAGTATTTAGTTATAACAGTTGTAGTTATGTAGACTTGTCTATGTTGTTTCACAGAGTACAGTACATTCAAGGGTACTGTACATATCTACACAAAGTGACTGTCCCATTTGTTTTCAGTGCTGCAGAATACCTGTAGTACAATGTGTATTATAAAAACCATGAAACATGTATACAACCCAGATAGCTTAGTAGTAAGTCCAGTGACCTTGGTGTGCATGGTCCAGGGTTTAAGACCTGCAAGGGTTGTTGATAATGTCATTTAGGACTAAATAAGACACTTTTAAGTGGGTGTACATGTGTTTTCGCGACAGTAAGCAGCTGGTACACACAGTTAAAAGACATGTACAACTCGCAGTACACTTGAAATGCCCTTCTTTGGCAATCCTGCTGATGTCACCCACCTAGAAATACACCTCTGGGACAACTGTAACCCATTAATCTCTATAGCGAGTCCTGTAATTGTGTAATGTAGTGTGATAAGCTAGTTTGGTAGGTGTTCTAATCCCAGACTTGCCAACTGTGTGTGTGTCTCTGGTTACCTGAAAAGGGAACAATGCTTTTTAGAGTGTGCACACTCCTTACAATTTATATACTCAACTTTGGCAAGAATGCTGATGTCACCCACCTAGAAATACACCTCTGGGACTTCTGTAGCATGTCCTGTAACTGTGTAATGTTGTAGTGTGATAAGATAGTTTGGTAGGTTTTCTAATCCCAGACTTGCCAACTGTGTGTGTCTCTGTCTGCCTGAGAAGGGAACAATGCTTTTTAAGAGTACGCACACTCCTTACAATTCATATACTCAACTTTGGCAAGGATGCTGATGTCACCCACCTAGAAATACATCTCTGGGAGTGCTGTAATCCAGTAATCTCTGTAGCGTGTTTTGTAACTGTGTAATGCTGTAGTGTGATAAACTAGTTTGGTAGGTGTTCTAATCCCAGACTTGCCAAGTGTGTGTGTGTGTGTGTGTGTCTCTGTCTGCCTGAGAAGGGAGCAATGCTTTTTAGAGTATGCATACTCCTTACAATTCATATACTTCACACACCAGCAGTACGCGGTTACCCAACATGCTACAGAGATTACTGGGTTACAGCAGTCCTAGAGGTGTATTTCTAGGTGGGTGACATCAGCATCCTTGCCAAAGTGGTTCCATCCACAACCATGGCAGTTATGTACATTTTGTGTGTGTTTCAATGTCTGTGTAGGGAGCAATGCATTATAGCCTACTCACTCGCAGGACATTTACAATGCCCTACTTTGGTAATCCTGCTGTCATTCCTTTTCAAATACACCTCTGGGGAACGCATTCCCTACTAATCCTTGTGGTGTGTCCTATAACATCTTCATGCATTAGTATGATATAGATCTTGGTCATGGGTTCTATACCCACAAATGCCAGTTGTGTGTGTCTCACTGTCTGTTTTGTGAGTAATGCATTTTGGGCCACTCGCAGGAAATTTGAAATGCCCTACTTTGGTAAACCTGTTGATGTTATTCCTTGTGAAATACACCTTTGGGGATGGGGTATCCCAGTAACCTCTGTAGTGCGTGCTGTAACTGCCTAATGCTGTAGTGTAATAAACTAGTTAGGTAGGAGTTCTATTCCAAGACATGGCAGGTGTGTGTGTGTGTGTGTGTGTGTGTGTGTTTGTCAGTCAGGGCCTGTGTGGAGGTGGCTGTATCTAACCACTGGACATGTTGAGGAGTGGATTTTGTAGTTTTCTTATATGGTGGCCATATTATATGTCACAATGTCCACCTCACAAGGATTACAGATTTCAATCAGCTAAGAGACTGGGTTGGCAAGCCATACCCCTACATCTGGCAAAAGGCCTGGTGATCAAGGTAACCAACCCTACTATTACCCAGAATATGGTCTAAACCTATGTGTCATACACAAACACACTTGCCTAGAAAATCCCGCTATGTTGCTAGTACCCTGCACATTGTTGATAGATAGTAGGCATTATGTGATTGCAGTGGGCTGCAGAGGGCATGTCACCCTGTCCACTAGTACAATAGGCACATAATTGCGGACAATGCACCTTCACTATGTTCCCCACTGGACACCTGCAACATATGTGGTGCCATCAAATGTGATCCACAAAGGACATACAATGCCTTACACACATGCCCTGTATGGACAGATGCCACTGACACCAGGGAATACCTGTATCATGCTATCAGTGCAGGTGCAGGGTCAACCTGCTGTCTATTAGCAGGTCCTGCCACACCAGGCCAGGATTGGCACATCTGATGATAACAGTCTGTGTACATAACATGTGCCAGGCAAACCAGGTACACTTAAACATGTCACTGTAAATTAATGTGGGATGTGCACATCCCAGGCAATGTCCATGTCAAGGACTATCAAACACAGACATGGCATGCATTGCAAAGCAATGGCCACACACAATAGTAACCAGGATGACAGGACGGTTAATACATAACCCATCTGTGTGGGATATTGCAGACACTACACCCCTGAACCACACTGCAGACCACTGTCAGATGGCCTGATGCCAAGGATTACCCCTCATCCAGCCTTGTACAGCCATCTTGCATAGCCAACCACTACACACCCATGAAGCAATGCACACATGCATGTCGGTACTGGCACCTTGTGTCTGCATGTGGGGTATGATGTTCCCAACCACAGTCACACCCAGTATAACTCCCATTGGCATACTGACTGATGTCAGACAAGTTCACATGCCCTAGCCCATAGAACCTCAGGATAACCACTGTGGTGCATGTAATACCTGTGCATTACTGTAGTGTGGCAAACTAAGTAGTTAGGAAGTGTACTTGTGCGCCTGCCAAAGTGTGCCAATGTGTCTGAGTCTCTTAGAGAGTGTGGTTTTGTTGACAATGGCATCTGTTCATGTGGACAGCCATGTGTGCTACACCTAATGTATGTCTACTATATCTCTGTTGCAGATGTCGCTCACCAGCACACATATATGTTCTTACAGCACACCAGCATGTCAGCTATGTGGCACATGGAGTAACTGCATTAACTTGTAATAGTAATAGCTAGTCAGTCAGAGGTTTGAACCCCTGTACTGGTAGGTGTGTGACAGAAGATGCTTAGGTTTTAGTGTCCCAGCCCATCTCTGATCTACTTTGCCTCTGTCTGGCCCTCCCACACACTCTCTGGTGGGTGTGGAGATGTACACCTGCTCAGCAGCAGCTTGTGTTTTGTAAGTGATGGTCATGATCAGGTGATGGCCTCTGCACCTATTACAGCCCTCCTCTAGCTGATTGCATGTGAAACAGCTGTGGTGACATTCCCATACCCAATTGCATGGAAACACAGTACAATATCTAGGAACATCATGTTGGTATTTGCCCATGACAGTCGCTGTGAGTGGAACCTGGATCTGGTGTTTGGTAAACAGCATCACATATGAAATCTGGATATTCCTCAAATAACATACACAGTGGAAAATAGCCTAAAGACAGGAGAGTGATGTGCCAGACATGACTACAGCATGTAAGTGTAGCTATGCTTCATTCAGACTACTGCCAATTTAACAGGTTGTGTGTGGTAATGGCTAGTCTGCATGTTTTAATAACTGACAAGAAACCCCCCATCTGTAGGGTCATCTGTGGACTGGTCAGTGTGTGGAACCATTTGTTTCTTGTGTTACTCACAGAACACACATCTGTGAACTGCAGAAGCATAGTGTGAGGATTGCAGTCAGTACACAATGACAGTGATGAGAGTTACTGCCATCGCATCACTGATTGGACATAATCGCACATGAAACAGTGGTATGACAGTCACTGTCTGAGGTTATCACAGTGACATGCCAATAATGGGCCACTGTTCATAGCTGCAGTCACAAGTCATCTACGCTTTGGACAGATGTCATGCAATATATATACATGTGTTGTGCTCCCTCTGCAAATCTATGACATCTGTTGTCTTGGGTTAATGGTAATATCTATGCATGCTGTTATAAGTAATCCTGAATGCTGTTGACTATTACTAAGCCTTATCTGTGTTAAAACTGCAACACCATAGGCTGCATGGGATTGGAGGTCCCAGCGGAACTACCTGTCCCACTTCAGCAGGCCATGGCACCGGGCCCCAGCATGTCTGGGGCCCAGCCTTGGACCTCCACCTCTGTTAGCTCTGCACCACCTTCTGGTGGAACCGCCACTGAGGATGAGGCTTGCCCCCCTTGGGAGCAGGTCCAGACAGGAATCTGTCAGCCGTTGTACAGTCCAGGCCGTGGTGCATAGGGGGCTTAATAAGGGGTTTTGTGGCCAGATACCCCAGCTCGAGGGCAGAGTGACACATTTAGAGGGTGAGCCTGTTCCTCCCAGATAGCCCCCAGCACAGCCACCTTTGCGGTTGTGAAGGTGCAGTGGTGGCTGCCCATGGGTGGGGACCTCCGTCCCACTGTTTCCATTTGGGGGCTCATGGGCTTGTGACTGCCAAACACCCCTCCCCGTCCAAGGTGTATCCCCACACATGTGTCATATACCACCCCTCAATGCTGTCTTGTCTGTCATCCTACCCAAACTATCCTCCACGAGCATACCTACTCTACTTCCCCAACATCCCACTCTCACCTTACGAAAACAGAAACAAAAGGCCAATCTGTTCCCAAAACAACTTTTGCCCCATACATAGTTGTCCATTTCACACACATGTCCACTGTACACATGTAACCTTTTTAATTTGCATCACAGCATACTACTGTTGTCCTCACCCCTCTCACAGGCACACAATCCTGGTATGCACATGACTCCTAAAGGTTCCAGGTACACATGATGCAGATGACCCCATTGTACACACAACTCTACCGGTCCCTCTATGGTTACCCCATTTAACTTTTTAATGATGATGATGTTGCACACAGCACCTTGAACGAGTACTGTTCTCACATAATGATTGGACAGGAACTGTTTTGTTAATGTAAATAAAATGCTCAAAGTAATGTATTTGGGCAATGTACAAATGTTTGCGTGTATTAATGACACTTGTCTGTCTGAGGGAGTCTTGATATTACATTGGACAACACCACTACATAATACAGGAGTTGCTGGTGTTTCCCTTTTCATTCTTTTTTAATGCTTTGTTGTCACATGGTATGTTTTTGATATATCTATATCTATATCTATGTATGTATAAATATATATATATATATATATATATATATATGGACATAAACACACACACATACATCTACATAATAATATCTGGACATAAACACACACACATACATCTACATAATGAAATACATTTTCTATACTGTTGAATGACTGTGCTGGATGATATGTTTGTGATAACATTCGATGTCTGTATATCTGCCATGGCTTTGTGATAAATCACATTGGCTGTGGTGTACAGGGTCCTGGTTTCGAGCCTTGCATTGGCCATTTATTTTGTTGCTGGGCAGAACAAGGGCTGTTGGATACGGAGTGATTAAGGCACTTTTAAGCAGTTGTGAGCAGGTGTGCACAGTTTTGCATGACGGTAAGCAGTGGTTACTTTTCGTTACAGTTCCTTACACTCAGTTACCTTCTTGATTGCATAACCTGTGCAGGCAGTGCTTACCCCTGTGCAAACAGGCTGAAACCCGCTCACTGCTGCTTAAAAGTGCTTACTCCCGCTTACCCCCGCGCTAATTTCTTTAAAAGGAAAGAAAAAAGGGATGAAAGGAAAGTGGTGAAAAAGGGGCACAAAGAGGGAAAAACAGTAGGCAAGGTAGCTAGGGATGTGCAGGAAGGGTGTAGGGAAGGTCCATAGCTGTCCATTTCTTCTACAGCAATGGCTGTGCATATGCAATAAATTTGGCAGTACATTTGGACACTCACAACCCTGAGAGGGGGTGAGGACAACAATAGTATGTTGTGATGCCATTTAGAAATGTTTACATGTGTCCAGTGGACATGTGTGTGAAATGAGCAGCTATGTATGGGGCGTGCTTTTATTGTGGGAACATATTGCCCTTTTTTCTTTTATGTTTAGGTGAGAGTGGAATGTTGAGGAAGGAGATTAGGTATGATCAGGGAGGATAGGTTGGGTAGGATGACAAACAAGACAAACAAGATGTGTACAGGGGAGGTATATGACATGTGGGGGGGGGGGAACACCTTGGATGGGGAGTGGTGTTTGGAATTCACAAGCCCATGAGCCCACAAATGGATACAGTGGGACTGAGGTCCACACCCATGGGCAGTCACCACTGCACCTTCACAGCCCACAAGGTGGCTGTGCTGGGGGCTGTCTAGGAGGGGCAGGCTCACCCTCTAGTTGCACCACTTGGCCCACAAGCTGGCATAGGCGGTCTCGAATCTCCCTGTCGAGCTCCCTATGCACCACGGCCTGGACCGTACCATGGGTGACAGGTTCCTGTCCACTCCCGCTCCCAGAGGGGGGGCTGAGCCCCATCCCCTGCGGTGGTTCCACCCGAAGGTGGTGCAGGGCCAACGGATGAGGATGCCCCAGGCTGGGCCCCAGATGTGCTGGTGCCCGATGCCATGTCCAGCTGAGGTGGGACAGGTGTGCCCGCTGAGACTGGCCTGACCATATGAGCTATGTTGTAGCATGTTTAAGGCAGATATGGGTTAGTAATAGTCAACAGCATTCACAATTAGTTATAACAGCATGCATAGGTATAGTTGCAGAGCAGGCAGAACACATGCATATATGGGTAAACAGGGGCCATTACAACATGCAGGTTTCATTGATGGCAACAGGACACTAATATGGGAGTATTTTAACATGGCACATGCATAGAAACAGATGTGAATATTTATAAACCAATAGGACATATGTCCCAACAAAGGTTAGGAGTGTAGACATACCAAACGAGTTGTGCAAATCGGTTATTTTTGCACATATGGTAGGGGGTGAGAGAGAGTTCAATTAACAGCTAATAAATCCTTGTAGTTTTCACAACATTCATAGTCACTGTAATCCCTTACATGTATTATTACACTACCCAGCTACAATGGTATGTTTGCAGATTAGTATGTATGGGACCTGTGTCTTACATACAGGCTTGACAAGATGCAGGTGTTAATGCAGCATGTTTTGAGACTGCAGTCATACACTTTGGGTGAGATGCTGGGATGACAGGTATGTTTGCATGTACATTCTCTGACTATGTACAAGTCTGTCTATCAGTTATATGTCATTAACAGCTGCCTACATTTCTTGGATCATCACCCTGATTTGTTAGGGGAACAGGGCAAAAGGCAGGTGATGTGGGCCATTTATCAGGACATACTTGGCAGATTGGAACAGTTGAGGGGTATGAATATGCATACCACTTTCTATATGAGCATTCTAGCAAAATCTGTACAGTTGTTAAGTGTATATATGCATACAGCATTCTCTCTGAACATTCCAACAAACTGTGTGCAGTTGTGTGGAATGATTATGCATACAACTTACTGGCACTCCTGGGATCCAAAGCCCTGCTGTGTGTGACAAAAGCATTACAGTTAAGATCACTGTACACTATGCTATCAAGCAATTGTTGTGAGGCTTTGCAATGTATTTAGTCTAATATGAGTGACCTGTTTGCACTTCCAACACTGTCATGCAGCACTTCATACATATTTTACCTGCATGCCACAGTGTGGGTAACACTGCTTACTACAACAGTACTATTTAATAACTGCAACAGTACAACAACATATGACTGCAGAGTAAACAGAAGCAATGCAGGGGTTACACCTTTATTCGCAGCATATTACACAATTCTGTATACTAGTACAACACTTTCTGAGGCTCTTACATTTATTTGTTATGGCAGTACATGCAGGCTATTTACTAACCTGCCTTGCGACGCATCCTTTGCAGCCTAGCATTATAGGCTTTCTGGTTTGCAGCATGCTCATCAGCAGCTATCAGAGAAGTACAGTGATATTTAGCCATACCTATCCATAATATACACAAGCTAGGCAATTATTAACTATGTAGTGGAAGGAGTACTTAGTTCTGGGGCATTCTGCATCTGCCCTGATTCCTGGATCCACTGTTCCAGGACACCCCCCGCCACCACTTCATGTCTGCATGGTGGTGCCTGACCTGCTCACCAGTCCGGAGGTTAAGTGGCACTAGTGATGTCACGGGCGAGACTGTCCCAGGCCTCCATTTTGTACTGCAAGCCCTGGTACTGGCACTGCAGTAGTCTCCTGTCATGGTGCTTTACCAGGAGCCATGTCATGAATTTGGACTCCTGGATACCCCAGCGCTGCACTCTAAAGTGAGTGTCTTCTCCCACTCCAGCCATTCTGCCTGCAGGGGGATGCTACAACCAGTTATGAGCCGTATTCCTGTCTCTTCATTTTAAGTATGGCCGGATTCCCACACTTTTCCATAATCAGCCTTTTTTGAAAAGGCTAAGCTATGTCTTATTCATTACAGGTTATATGTGTGTCTGGTATCCGTGATTCATGTGTACATACACTGTATGGGGTCCTGGGGATTTCATAACTTTATTATAGTGACACCTCAACTCTGTGTTTACTGCAGTATTCCAATTCACATATTTATGGTCTGTGGCAGGTTATAGAACATTACAATGTACATAGATTCAGTTCACATGTTTTATTTGATTTCCCTGTGGTGAGGATTAGTTTGCTGATACCTCCTTTATATGTATTGCTATCATGGCGTAGTGGTTAACCACTGTGATGTACAGGGTCCTGAGTTCTAGCCTTGCCGAGGCTGTTTATTTTGATGCTGGCCAGAACACGAGCTGTTGGGTACAGAGTGATTAAGGCACTTTAAAGCAGTTGTGAGTGGGTGTGCGCAGGTTTGTGCAGAGCTAAGCAATGCTAACCTCTGGTTACAGTTTCTTACACTCAGCCTCTACATTGCTTCACCAGTGTGGTACTCACATACCGGTGGCCAAACAGGCTTACACCCACTTGCTCCCACACATGCAAATGCACTGCATTTGGTGTTTGCATCAGACACTCACACCCCAGGGTGGGGGTGAGGACTACAATAATACCTTGTAATGCCTATTACATCAGCTTACATGCCTACAGTGGGGTGTTGCGACTATGTGTTCATAGGTGTTGTGTAGTGGGTTATACAATGACAGATATGGTTATACTGTACATAGCCATATAAACTGGACTGTGCTGCGGTGGGACCCATATCAGGAATGGCTGCCCATTAGTGTAAGCATGCCAGTCGACTGTACAGAATCCGTGGTCTTCCAGAGTTTGCTTCATACTATTGGTGTGTTCCTCTTACAATCTGCACCTGTCTGGCAAATACCTGGGAACTGACACCATTAAATACAGACAAGTGATTGGGTTTAGGGCCCCACATCCTTCAGCCGAGTCATGCTAATGCATAACCTATTATTCTATCAGCTTTCTAAGGTTGTAAGTGGAATATGTGCTTTCTGTCCCTATTTGTTCCCTCAACGATTTATGTTCTGTCCAGTGGTTTTGCTCTTAGAGACTGAGAGGTATAGGCGTAAGCTCTGCCCATTTCGGAATATTACTTACATCTCTGGGCGGTCCTAATACAACTGCGCCAGCCAACACCTGCACACCTAGGCCCATAATTGCATACCCATAGTTCCCCCACCTGCCCCTCCTCTACAGCACTCATCCTTACTGTGGGTGCAGGTGGGGTCTAACCACACCACTACACACTGCCCACTCTCCACGTGTCAGGACCCATGTACGTTGTTTTGACCCATGGGTCATCAGGCTTGCACAACCTACTGGTCCTTGTATGTATGCAGCCTGGTTGGATGAATCATTACAGGGACTGACTCCAATGATCATTAATGTTTGAGGTGTCCCACAAGGGACATTGATGTCTTTGTTTCAAGATTAGACCTGGCAGGTCTCTCCCACTGGTAGTATCCTGCCTGTAGTCTGGGAAGCAGTGGTGTGTTTACTTGTATCATGTGTTTGTATGTTTCACCTGTCTAGGTGGAGGTGGTTGATGCTACGTGTTACACATTTGTTGATTGGACCCCTCACCTCCATTTGCACGGCCTGTGAACATATGTAATTTGTAACTGCTGTATCATATCCTAGCTATTTACATGTGTATATTTACACACACATATATATATCTACATTACTATATACAGATATATCTGTATATGTATGCATACATGTATATGTTTATATATTGCTGTCTATGTATATCTAACAACATATGGGTGTCTCCATATGTATATATCTATATGTGGGTATGTATATGTATTCTGTCTCTGTATGTATACATTTGTACTATGGAGAGGGAGAGGTATATCTCCATGTAGTTATGGGTAGATATACACACACATTCCTCTACATATATACATCTACATCTGGTTATTCCGTTCTTTGCCATGTAGATTAGATTTTGCTGCAGTGGGACTCGTAGCGGGTGTGGCTGCTTGTTGGGTGACGCCTCTGCCCGATGAACACTTTTGTTCACATCCGTGAGGCTGTCCATATAGACCCACATCAGCCAACACCTGCACACCTAGACCCATAACTAGTTACCCATAGTTCACCCACCCGCACCTCCTCTACAGCACCCATCCTTCCTCTGGGCGCAGGTCGGGTCTGAACACACCACTACACGCTGCCCACTCTCCACTTCACTGGACCCATATCATATGTTATCTCGACCCATGGGTCATCAGGCTTTCTCACCCTTGTATTCCGGGTATGTACCCACCCCAGCCAGAATAGTCATCGTATCAGCTTCCTTTGGTTAAATGTCAATTTTTGGGGTGTCCCGCAAGGGACGCTCCTGTCTGTGTTCCAAGATTAGATTTCACGGATGCACTCTGTACCCCCCCATTCTATCCTGCCTGTGGTCTGGGAGCAGTGGACTATTTACATTGTTTGTGGGTTTGTGTGTATGTTTCCTTTGTCTGGCTGGGGGGGAGGTCATGCTATGTGTTACATGTTTCTTGCTTGGGCACCTCACTTCCATTGGCATAGCCTGTGAACATATGTCATTCTTGTGTGTTGTTTCCTATCATAGCTGTATATCTTTGTATATCTACACACACACATATATATATATATATATATATATATATATGTCTGCAACTATATATATATATTATGTCTGTAACCTCCGGTTACAGTTTCTTACACTCAGGTAGCTTCTACTTTGCTTCATCCGTGTAGGCAATGCATAACCCCACACAAACACACTTAAACACGCTTACTGGTGCTTATATATGCTTATTACTGCTTATTTATGCTTAAACCACTACACTATTGCTGTGCTGCCTCATTTGCATACATACCCATAAACCCATGAATCCTAGTTCCCCAAACACCCACCCCAACACTTCACTGATACAGCAGTCATCCATTCTCCAGTTGGATACATGGTGTATCCACACCACTACACATTGGCAACTCCCTACTCCTGTAGACCCATCCCATGGGTTGACTCACTCCACGTATCCTCAGACATCCCAAACTTACAGTCCACAAACATTGGGGAAATGAGTGACCAATAGGACACTGTTCACAATTTTTGGATTGTCCCACCTGGGACACACATACCTTTATTTCAAGATTAGACTCTATACTTCATGACATCATTACTCCCATTAACAAGACACTACAATAAATTAATAACTATGACTTTGTGGTAACACACACGTTACACATGAGAGCTAGTATTGTACGAGTTCAGTGACATTATATTACAAATAGGACCAGTTTAGTGATTGGCATTGCAATAGCAGGCAGATCACAAGAATGATTCAGTATTTCATAGTGAGAAAGTCCTCACAATTTATTTTTTTGATAACAGCACTGACTTCAGACAAAGTACACACTTCTGCATTTTTGCAGATTTGTCCCTTTCCTCTCATGCACAACCTATTATTCTATCTACTGTTGAGGTTTGTAGGGGCACTTTCATGTTATCTATGTCTGCAAAAGGAATGCATGTGTTACACAGAATATACTTCTACATATACATGTATGCATGTGTGTATGCATATATACTTATAACGAACTCGCTGACCTCCACGAGGTGGTCCAATTAGAACCAGGCCATCCAACCCTGACACACCTGGATCCATAATTTCATACCCATGGTTCCTCCACCCCACCCGAGTTCAACATACATGCAAACCATCCATTCTCCGGTTGCTATCACAGCCATGACACACCTCCACACATTACCCTCTCCCCAGCATTAGGGACCCTACATGTATGTTGTCCCAACCCATGTATCATCAAGCTTTCCCACCATTTGGTCCTTGAACATACCTGCTCTTGCTTGTGCAATGGTCAGAAGTTCACACCACCTAGCAGTTTTTGGGTAGTCCTACCCTGCGATTGTTTGTAAAGTAGACTTAGTAGATCGACAATGTTGCTCCCACTGGTAGTGTCCTGCCTGTGGTGTGAGTAGTAGTGATTTGCTCACCCCTGCCCAGCTTGATATAACATAAGCTGACAGCACTAAATAATACTGGGGTTGCTGTTGATTTTCTTCTCATTCTTTTTGTATGCTTTATTGTCACAACGTTCATTCTTCATATATATATATATATATATATATATATATATATATATATATATATATATATATATATAATATATCTGTACATACACATACATCTACATAATTATATACATTTCCTATACTGTTGCATGACTGTGCTGGACGATATGTTTGTGATAACATCAGATTTATGTATATCTGCCATGGCTTAGTGGTAATTCACATTGGCTGTGGTGTGCAGGTTCCTGGGTTTGACCTTTGCAGATGCCATTTATTTTGTTGCTGCCAGAACAAGGGCCATTGGATACAGAGTGATTAAAGCACTTTTAAGCAGTTGTGAGCAGGTGTGTGCATGTTTGCGCGATGGTAGGCTGTGCTATCTTCCAATTACAGTTTGTTAAATTCGGTTAGCTTCTACTATGCTTAATGTGTATGGGCACTGCTTACACCTGCACAAATGCACTTAGACTTGCTTACTGGTACTTGTATATGTTTACTAGTGCTTATTTGTGCTTATGCCTGCTTACTAGTGCCTTATTCATTATGAATCTACCACTTTGATTGAATGATATTAGTTAAACATTTCATGCAGTACTCCAGTTCACAGCCATGACACACCTCCACACATTACCCTCTCCCCAGCATTAGGGACCCTACATGTATGTTGTCCCAACCCATGTATCATCAAGCTTATGTAGGTTATACAGCAAAAGGATGTATAAATATGTTCATATACACATTCCACGTGGAAAATGATATGTGCTATAGTGGGACTAAAACCATGCATGCCTGTTTGTTAGGCGGATGCGCTAACCACTACACTATTGATGTTAACGTTGATTCTGCATGTAATTTTCTGTTTGGATGATTTTGATGTGTAAGCTATGCTAAGCAGAGACCAATGACATGCAAACATGCTGCGCTTTGCTTACACTTTCAGTAATGAAGCAATACAAATGTAAAATAGGGACATGGCGAATCTAATTGTGATAGTTCTAGGGACAGGGCTCAACATTCCACTACGTGCTTGTGTGTTTACTACTTTGATTTTATTTCAGTGTTCGTGGATGCTCTTTTATGCTTAGCATACATTTCAGTATCCACGGGCACTGAATTAATTGCTTACCATTAAAGGCAGGCTCTAATAGTAAGCATTATAGGTTGTGCAACTGTGGGGGCATGTTTAAGCCTCTGCAGAGCACTTAAACACCCCCCCTGCACACGTTTCCTGTGCACGTCAAGGGTGTGGCAGCATGCCCTCATAAATATTCATATGGTGCTGATGCTGCACCATCTGTAAGGGGGGATGCTCGGCGCAAGGCTAAAACTGTCCTTGCGCCAAGCTTCATGAATCCCAGGGAGAGTTTGAAAAAGCTGGGAGATGCCAGGCCACCTTTTTCAGGCAACTTCAATTTTCCTTATGTGAGCATTGATTTTTGTTGCAATGCATATTCTAGCTAAGTCAGACAGGAAGTTTAAATACATCAGTAAATGTAAATGGTATAAATATGGTAAACAGTACTTCTGACGTAAAGGTACCAGTAAATGTGTGGTTTAAAGTTAAAAATTGGGTAAAGCAGTCTAAAAAATTGTGTTCCAGAAATGTTCATTTAACTTTCAGGGTTATGGGTTCAGGAATGTTAAATCTTTCTAGATGCAAAAATTTAAATCTCAGAAGCAGACTGTAATAAGTACGGCAACAGATTCCCAAAATGAGTCAGTTTCTATCAGTATGGTTACAGACTTAAATAAAGAAAACACTGATGTTGAGAAAATTCTTTAATAACAGCAAAGCTTTTGGGACTAAACCCTTCTTCAATACTACAAACATTTCAAAAATCAAAGCAGTTAAATTTAAATAGGAGCCAAAACCATCACATGATTGCAGCCAGCCAACCATGCAGTGGAAGCAATTAAATGACAAAATTTGAATAAATAATTAAAAGAAACAGTACATAAAATCCAAAATTTTAAATTTAGTATATTGTAACCTCACTAAAATTGGTTTTAGAGTTATAGCTGTGTTACAACCAGGTGAATGGTTGGTGGCAAAGTGCAAAATCCATTAATATTCCTTAATTTCCAGGAAGTTGTTAATATCACCACCTCTCATAGATGCATACACCATGTCTATCACCCTGAATTTAAATCTATGGGTATCTCCATTGGTACTAATGTGCTTATATAATGCATTATTTTCATTCTTTCTCCTAATATCGGATTTATGTTCAATAATGCGGTCTTTAAGCTTTCTAGTGGTCTTACCTACATAAAAACAAGACCATTGGGTACATGTAGCTAGGTGATGACTGCTTCCTTATTTGGAAGGGAACATCAGATGAACTTTGTCATTATATTAATTATTTAAATAGTATGACTAGTTTTGTAAAGTTTAAGATGGAATATTCAGAAAGCAAGGTTGTATTTTTAGATTTATTCATAGAGTTGAAAGATGGTGACATTAATACAAGTATACATAAAAAGGATGTACATGCTGGTAGGTATATACACAAGAGCAGTATGCACATACCCCATGTTTTTAAGGGGATAGTAATGGCACAATTTAGTAGAGCCAGTAGACTTAACACTGACAATTCTATCTTTTTGGAACAACTTAATGAAATGCAAACTAATTTTTTGAAGTGTGGCTATGACCCATCCTTGATTTTAGAATTAAGGAATAAAACTATGAGGGATAGGGACACTACCCTTAAACCAATTTTTAGAATAGAAGATGGATCTACCATAAATCTGGGTAAAACTAGAAAAGATACAGTTAAAGTTAGATATGTAACAACGTTTAATACTAAAACTAAATTTGTTAAAAATATTAGAGAGAGAAATTGGGTTGTTCTGACGGTGTCTCCAGAAGTAAGTAATGTACTGGGTGCTCGCCCCTATTTCTCATATAGGAATATGAGAACTTTGAAAAATAAGCTATGTTATAAGGATTTTACTGGTAGACAAATTCCTCAAGTTAGTACAAGACTTCTTAGTTTAGCTGTTTGAATTGTACATGTTGTACTGATATCTATGGTAAAGGAAGTGAGAGATTTATTCATCCCGCTACAAGAAATTAATATACTTTTAAGCTTACAGCTAATTGTGTTAGTTCTAATGTGGTTTACCTAGCTACCTGTACCCGATGTTCTTGTTTTTATGTAGGTAAGACCACTAGAAAGCTTAAAGAGCACATTATTGAACATAAATCCGATATTAGGAGAAAGAATAAAAATAATGCATTATATAAGCACA
Source organism: Protopterus annectens (assembly GCF_019279795.1). Lineage (NCBI taxonomy): Eukaryota > Metazoa > Chordata > Ceratodontiformes > Protopteridae > Protopterus > Protopterus annectens. The sequence goes on along the minus strand of NC_056735.1, from coordinate 1,510,058,263 downwards.
TTAGTACCAATGGAGATACCCATAGATTTAAATTCAGGGTAATAGACATGTTTCTATGAGAGGTGGTGATATTAACAACTTCCTAGAAATTAAGGAATATGAATGGATTTTGCACTTTGCCACCGACCATTCACCTGCTTGTAACACAGCTATAACTCTAAAAAAAATTTTAGTGAGGTTACAATATACTAAATTTTAAATTTTGGATTTTATGTACTGTTTCTTTTAATTATTTATTCCAATTTTGTCATTTAATTGCTTCCACCGCATGGTTGGCTGGCTGCGATCATGTGATGGTTTTGGCTCCTATTTAACTGCTTTGATTTTTGAAATGTTTGTAGTATTGAAGAAGGGTTTAGTCTCAAAAGCTTTGCTGTTATTATTAAATAATTTTCTCAATGTCAGTGTTTTCTTTGGCATATTCCTTTTTGTTTTACAGCAGGAATTCTGTTTCGTTTATTTTTACAGACTTAACATAGATTCTTGTTTACAGTATTCAGAAGTCAGTGTAAACGCTACAGCATATGTAATTCAAGATACCAAGTTAAGTCACAGTATTGCAAATATAGATGTAAGCATGGTCAGTGTATTTGATATGCAGATTTCCAGACAAGACATGAAGTAGATATTTGCAATGTCTCAAGTTCACATTATTTCAAACACAGATGTTCAGAATTTAATAAGTTCATAGTTTATTGTTTTCAAAAGCCAATGCAAGTATTGCACTGGGGGGGGGGGGATAAGAAGGATCAAAGTGAAAATTTTGATTAGTTTGATAAAGTAAACACCAGCATAAATGATATACAGATGTCAGGGCAAAATAAAGAAGAAATGTATACCTTACCTCAAGTTAATGGTTTTAGTAGTGTTTCAGTGCAAAATAAAGATGAAACTCACACTGTAGCTGAAGTCAGTGTTGTTGCTAGTTCTATAAAAATGTATTTTCAGCTTATCTAGAAAGGGTGTGTCAGTCCAGCACCAAACTAGATTATTTATCTGTCATTGTTTAAATTTGACAGAAATGACAATATTTCATTGTTTACAGAAAAGAAATGATGGAATAATGTACTGATTAATACAGACACATCAATTTCAGTTACAAATAGACCTCTGCTAGAGGATACAGTTGCAGCTATATTAGGATTTGAAGGGTCAAAGGTTACAGTAGTGAGAAATTCCATACTAGGTATGGACATGTCATCAAAGTTACATTGGTATATGCATTTACATTTCTGAAGGCACATCTTGTGTATAGTATACTAGAAATGCCAGTCAAGTTAATTCACAGAACAAAGGGTTTACAGTTACAGATCTGCCAAATGAAATTTTTATATTTGCTTAGCCGATGTTAAGACCTTTGAATTATGGTAGTAACGTGTTGCAATGCATAAATAATATCTTGATACAAAGAGAGAAAAGCATTCACAAATATTTGTTTTGCTAGTTTACAGAATGTAGAATTTAAAGTCAGTGCAACATTTTAAAAGGGACAGTACAGTCAAAAGCTCAGATCCCATGCAAGAAAGGAGTGCAGCATGAATATTGTGTCATTAAAGCCACAGGTTCATATCTCATGTTAGAAAATGAAGAAACTTCACATACTTGTATAGAGGACAGACCAGTAAAGTTCCAGAATGAGATCAGTTCAACTTTAGTAATAAATGTGTAGATGTAAACAATTCAAAACTGTATATATTTCATGAAGAAATTGCAGTTTACAAGCACACCAGAGGCACAGACTTATGTAACTGAGTTATAGGTTTACAGGCCAGCTCAGCAAGCTGAACTTAGGAGATTATTGTATGCTATAAAACAAATCAGTTTAATATTATTAATGACTGCTTTTTATGGAATAATAGTTTTTACTATTTATCCAAGAAAGTTGTAGACAGTAATGATAAATCCTTGCAGCATTCAGTAGTACTGAAAATGATATCAGCTAAGGAAAGAGTGACATGTAAAGCAGTGTGTTGAAACCTGCACACTGAAAACATTATTTTGTAGATTTCAACCTGAGGGTCACAGAGTAAATGCAGAAAGTTCAACACTTAAGATTAATTTTATAGAGGTGAAGAAGTGCAAAAAATGTTAAAATATTAATACAGTGTCAGATTACTACTTTAGTTTCAGTTGAGGTTATGACAGGGAAAAAGAATGCCACTGAAGTGTCCATTTGATTTAATAATGAAGTTACAGCCTTTCCATTTCACTGCAGTACATTACCAGTTCAGTTACATGCTTGCAAAAATGTATTTATTAGTAACATTGATCTACTTTACTATAGTAGATTATCAGTTTGCTTACAGACTTACAAAAGTTTATTAACAACATATGCTTATTCATGCAGAAAAAATGCAAATAAAGTCAGGGCAACAAGCAATGTTATTGGTTTATAATTGTTAAAGCTGCACATGTTACTGTAAGGACTGGTTTACCTTTGAATGTTCAACAGCAACATCTTCAAAACTATTGCCGCGAACTGCAAACCACAAAATTCCGAAACCGTGAAAAATGAAGTGCTGAATTCCAAAATCTCACCCTCTTTTTGACCCATGGTAGCACTTGTTTTGGCAGTGGAGTGATCAGAAATGTTGAAAGTCGATATTTATTCAACATTTTAGGAAGTCGGCACTTCGGTTTTCACGTAAATGGTTCAGGGATGTGCACGTTCGACGAATGTGCTTTCAGACATTCAAAGGTAAACCTAAGGACCTGATACTGCTTTTTTGTTCTTTACAAGATATTGCTACAAAATACATGCTATCAGTTTGGATATTTAAATAATTTCTATGTTGATTTCCCAGAGTGGATGTTCAAATACAGTGTAGAAAAATATAACATCAGCCTCCCAGCCTTGCACAAGCGATGGGAAAGGGAAGGCGTGGAAGGTCTAAGTGTACAACAGACAAATCAAGGACTATAAGGAGGCCCTTCCAATACCTCAGCAATGACTGTGATGATGCAGAGTAAGGCCAGAACGTAGCAAGAGCTGTGGTGCACAACTCAAGTAGCTACAGAAAAAACAAGCCTTCAATGTTTGTTTACATGTATTTCAGTTATCTAAATGCTTTAAAGTTAAAATATGTATACAACAGATGTGCATTTATGCAGATTAGAGTTAAAGCAAGCATGCAAATGTTCTTACGTTTTCAAACAACTGTATAACAGTACTAGTTTTCAGTTTATGTTTTTATCTGTGTCAGACTATACTGACCAAAAAGGTATTCCTTTACTAATAGTTTAGTTTCCAGAATATAAAATTCACCAGATTTCAGTTTATCTGTGCTCAGGTAACACTGTCTGAAATGGTATTCCTTTAGTATTAGTTTAGTTAGTTTAGAGAATATAACATTTATGCACATTTATTTTAGGTGCTCAGTATAAATATGTACCACTTTACTGTAAAGTTCAGTCAAATTTCAGAATATGACATTCATACTCATAGCATTACTAGACAGTTTACAACATGCAATCAACATCACACTTCACATTATTCAGTCATAAGTTTTAAGGGTAAAGTGACAGAATTATTTGTAACAGGCGTAATAAGGTAAGTTATTTAAAGAATAAGTGGACATTGTTATTTAATATACTTAAGGCATAACAGGTCATTCTTAATTTAATTAATTTACAGAATATAGTGCACCTTACATATTAATTATTGTACATTAGAAAGTTAAGAAGACACTAACGGTATGCAAAGGTACAGATCTGAACTACAGAAAGCATAGGTTTTAGTAAAAGTACCTCTACTATTATAGCACATAGATATTTAAGACACAAATTTAAAAGGCAGACATCTATTGCAGCACATAGAAATTAAAAAGGTAAATAGGATTATTAATAACAAATCTAACTAAAGATGTACAGATATAAGTTTATACAGTATATAGTCATTACATTTCAAGGTACATATATTATAGGTGTAAAAAGGAGAGTTTACCAGTTGCAACACATTAAAGAATTGCCCAGTTATAATTAATCATAAAGTTGAGACTTCAATCCAAACAATAAATGCTGAAGTGACACCTAGTGGTCAAAGTTAAAATTATAGTGATCATTGTAGTATCCTTTGCAGACCATAGTAATAGATTTATAAAGTAACTGCAGAAGTAAATCCCATTTCAATAATTTCAAAGACAGTTATGGAATAAATCTTATATAAATGCAGTTAGTAGAATACATCTTGCATAGGCCTGAAAATGTAAGGTTAGGTCTGTGTCTTCATTTTATATTTTCATATTTTAAAGTAACTACAGAAAGAGATATCTGTGTGTGTTCAGGTATCTCTGGAGGGGTTTTAAGATCAAGTATAATTTAAATGTACAAAATACAGTATAGTGTTCTCTTTGCATAAGTCTGTAATGTAGCCATATTAAAGCAGGCTTTCACAGTGTGCATACAGTTTTAGTGAATGAACTTTCAATCAGTGAAAATAACCTTTAGTCAAGATTATTGATAAGAACAATATGTACATATATTGAGAAAAAACAGGTCTTAAAAAGGCTTGGGAACCAAGGCTAAAGAGGCATGTAGAAACTTACAGGGTTTTGGTATTATTAGGAAATACTTCAGACACAGACAGTTAAGTTAGTTTATTTGGACTGATATGCATTAAGTCTTTGCAGTACAGACACTTGAGTATGAGTGTAGAAGTTAGAACAAATATCCAGCATTCCAGAATATTAATTATACTATTCAGGAAGAAAGGAATATAAAGAATATGAATGCAGAGAACTATTTCAGTTTATCAGCACTTTTATTGGAGACAGTATTCAGATACTGTTGACATCTACCTTTACTGGACATAATAAAGCATTATTAATCAAACAGTGTTTGCATACTTTATTCTGGAATGTACGAGATGATTTGGTGCATAAAACAGAGATTGGCATCTGTTCAGCACATTTCTGGGTAATTAACAGATAAAGACATTCATTCCAGTCTCATTCCAGTTTCTTCCAGTTGTTTCCAGTTCATACCAGTGTCTACGGTCATATCAATTCTTACACACGCACACACACACCAGTAGCAGCTGTTTTACTGACTATAGACATCTCAGATGTTGACTGTGATAAAATGAACAAATTAAGAATGGCCATATTAATGTGTTTCAGCTTTTTGCTGTCACACACCTAGAATTCTTGGGATCATAGGTTTGTAAAGGCAACTGAGTCTCATGACCATTTTTGCTTTGCCAGTATCCACTCTTAGACCATACTCTTTCTCTAGAAGGGCTGGGTTAGTCAAGCCCATGGTGAAGTTATGTGTACCCAGACAATCTTCTAGGTCCTGCTTAAAGGCTGATAATTGCAGTGGTAGTCTGTTTCAAAATTGGTAAGAGGCTATGCGTTATAGTATGAGAATCCCACAAAATGGGGCACCAGGTTTGGAAATCTCCCCTGAGTAGATGTGGGAAACACTAGATATATAAATGTCAGTGTGGTGTAGTTGGAATATGTCAAGAATTAAATGAATAAAAGTTGCAGTAAAATATATATTCTTCATTGCCTAGAAAGAGTTTCAGTCAAGATAAAAAATACATTTCTAGTGGTTGTGTAATACTTTCTATCTTTGAAAACCACAACTGTCAATATAAACATACATTTAACTGTTCAATCATAATTCCACTAAAAAGATTTAAACTATGGTATGGGAAAGGGAGCCTCAGTGAAAATGCACGATCAGCTTTTTTCTTGTAGAAAGTATGTATATTTGCTCAAATGCAACATGAAAGTAAGCTAGTCAAGGATGGTAAAGCCTGTAGGATAACATGTTAATAAAACTAACATTGCATTCAGCTTAAATAAATGCTACATGCCATAGTTGAAAAAACAACAGTTTTTATCTTTTCATGAATTGCTGCACTTCCCAAAACTGTCTGCAGCAAAATAATAATTTCTAATTGTATTATTTAGTCCCTAAATCCCTTTATGGGGGCAGGCACACTGATGAGATTTTTTTTCCCTTTAGAAAGATACATCTGCCCCATAATGCACTATGAGAGCACAGACTGCAAAAGTAAATTACCATACCATATGTTGTCAGACTACACTTTCATTCACTTAGGATGGAGGACCTGAAAAAAACTATCAGATTTGAGAGTCTGCAGATCAAGTGCCATTAAAGGGTTTGAACTAAGTTTTACAAATGTTTTTCCTGCTGATGTACTACACAATCTCTGAAAGAAGATTGCAAAAGTCTGAACAAATTAGAGAGATAAAAATGTATTTTTACAAGGAGCAGTTTTGTCTCACTTCCTGGCCATGTAACTCCTCCAATCTCCCCTCCTTCATTGAGCACGAGTCTCACTTTTTCAGCATGGCTATGTTTACTAGTTAGTTAACTATGCATAACAATTGACATCAAACAAATCACTTAGCCTGGTGTGCCACTGAAACTGTTCCCTTGTATGGCTCTTTACTTCAGGCTTCTGGGTAGCACTTCTCCAGGAATTAATTGTAAAACAAATGTGTCAATCCAGAGTTTAGGCAACCTAACCAGTTTTTAAATGTGCACAGCAAAATATACAATGTGAAATACATTGGGCAGGATTTAAGAAAGCTTGCACGGAGTGCAAGAAGAGTGTAGGAGCTCACGCCGGCAATATGTCTGCCGTGCAATCCAGGTACAGCCTGCAAGGGCATGCACAAGAGCTGCTAAAGCTACTCTTGCATGGACAGCATCATGGTATGCAAATTACCTCATTTGCTGGTGAAAGCCATGCAAATGAGGTAGATTTGCAATCCAGGAAACACTAACCTGTCTGTGGAAGATTAGTGTTAGCTGCAGAAATGTACTCCGTTGGTAACAGAGTACAGTTCTGCAAATAGCTAAAAGGAGCTATGACAGCTCCAAATAAAGGATGCATACAGTTGAAGAAGCATGCCAATGGCTAAATATAAGGCCACTGGCATTTATAAATGTTTAAAAATATAAAATTTAACATTTTTTCCCCAATCTCCGATGTTTAAGCATAGCGCAGCACCGCGCAAACATGCGGCACTTATAAAAACAAGAAAATAATTAAAAAAAGCCAAAAATAGGCATTTTCACTAAAAAACTTATTCTGCCATGCAGATGAATGGCATGCTGAAGACAATATGGCCACTGAGTAGTGGTTGCTAAGGGGGGGAGCTCAGTGTGAGAGATGTAACCATGCATTAGTAGGCAATCCTATGTAAATGAGGATAAGGATAGTGAACCCCAGTTTTCCCCAGCATGTGAGCCATGTCCCAAGAGTGTAAGAGTAGGAGTAGGTGAGTAGTAGAGTAGAATATAGGTGACATCATGAGGGGGTGTGACAAACAGGCTGCAAGCTAATTGGAGCACAGTGACTTATGCTTGCTTTGAGTTGCTCAGGATTGCAAGAGGCGTGCCTACAGTTGTCCTATTTGAAAATCTCAAACCAAAGGTGCACAATGTTAAAAGATAGGAAACTCCTTGCAAACATACACACAGTGTGTACGTGTGCCGCTTCCCCCCGGGCGGAAACAGAAAGGCAAAAGGAAGGAAAAGAAGTAATAGGAAGTTAACCAAGGAGAACTAGTAGAGCTGCCAGGTGAAATATATCAGAATCAGCCAATTACACAGGCAGCAGACTAGCCCAGCCCAGCCCAGCACTTTAAACTCTGCAACCAGCATTCCCCAGTGTGTTTTCCCAAGAACTCTGCAACACTGCAGTATACAAAGAGGGAAAGCTTAAAAAGCTTTAGTCAGACAAAATGTTAGGGGCTGCTCTTGCTATCATAAACCAACATGTGCAAGGTACTGAGGGTGGTGATGTTGTGAATGCTGCTGAGCAACCCACAGTGAGGAGATGGAGAAGAGTATACAGACCCAGGGTAACCTACCAGGGGGTACATGAGCTGGAGATAGTGGAGCGCTATAGGGTGGACAGAGACCTCCCACAGCAAACTGTTGAGCTGTGCCGGCCACGCCTCACACACAGAACCAACAGAGGGGAACCCATCCCAGTGGATACCAAGGTATGAGTTGGCCTAAGAATACTAGCTATAGGTACCTTCCAAAGACCAACTGGTGAAAAGATGGGGATTTCACAGGCATCAGCATCCAGGGTACTCCACCAGTTCCTGGATGCCATGTCAGCACATGTCGGTGACCACATATATTTCCCCAATTCCCATGAGGCATTGGCCAGCAATATGCATCTTTTCCACCAAATAGCAGAATACCCTGAGTTAGTGGGTGCAATAGACTGCAAGCACATATGCATCAAAGCACCAACCAGTGAGCGGGGTAGGGTCTACATCAACTGCCAGGGCTTCCCCTCCATCAACTTCCAAGTCATGTGTGTGATGCCCAGGGCATAATAATGAATGTGTGTGCTGGCTGCCCTGGAAGCTATCATGATTCCCACATCTGGCATCTGATGCAGCTGTACCAGAGATTTGCCAATGGGGACATCCCTGATGGTCACCTAGTGGGGGATGCTGGATACGCACTGGAGCCGTGGCTGATGACAGAGATCAGAAATGCACACACACCCGAATAAGAACTCCATAATGAGGCACACGCACAAACAAGAAACATAATTGAGCATGTGTTTGGGATGCTCAAGTCACGGTTCCGGTGCCTGAACACATCTGGTGGAGCCTTGCCGTACTCACAACTACATGTACCCAAATTGTTATGGTATGTGCCATGCTACACAATATGATCCTGCGGAAACAGCTGCAGCAGGAACTGCATGGGGCAGGGTCAAACAGCCCCCCACCATTGCCAAGGCCTGCACAGGCACAGCATGACTCGGAGGAGGAACAACTTGAGCTTGCCCCAGTAGGCAGAAGGAGGCGTGCCCAGTATGCCCTGGCCTTGGCAAAGAGGCAATGCATAGCACATGCACTGATGTAGGAACCCTGGAAATGACACCTCTCTCTGACTTGCACATACAGTAAAAGGGATGCCTCACTTGACACTACCTGTTTTCAAACATGTATAGGGAGTGTACTATGTGCATCCAACATAGGCAGCCCTGCAGCACCACCTGAAGCATGAGTGCCCTATTTTAAGCAATATAAAGCACTGCTAAGCACATTTTACCAGTATTGAGCATATTTAAATACAATTGGGCATAGCTGTGCACCGCGCTAACCAGTGCAACGTCGGGCAACATCGGGCAAAGTTGGGCAATGTTGGGCAAAGTCGAGCAAAGTCGGGTAAACATGCTCACAACTGCTTTACTGTTCCTTAACCAGTCAGGTCTGCCCAGCAGGAAAATAAAAAGCAGTGACAGGGCTCGAACTCAGGATACTGTGCACTATAGTCACAGTACTGAACCACTAAGCCAGGACAGCATTTCACTGGCACAGACACAACTTAAGTCACTCACACATACCAGTTGGGGGGGTCACATACCTAACAGTCACAGCCAGCACAGCAATTATAGACAAATGAAACACAAACAAATGCTGTATCATGCCCTCTGAAGAGGCATATGAGTAACTTCCCCCCAGGTCTATGCAGACAGATAACAGCAGACCAGGCAGTGTGATGTGAGTTGGGTAGGCTATGAAGTCACAAACTAATATGTGTGTAATTGGAAGCTAAGGTCTGTAGTACAGTGGTATGCCTCAAGCCAGTATGATAGGCAACAGTACAGACTGAAATGGAGTACCTGACATAGCAGTGCAGGCCTAGCAAATGTGTATAAGTGTCAGGTGTACCCCTCATCCTATGTACACCCACAGTAACAATCAGGTGTGCCCCCCAGGTAGAAATATACAAATAATAGCTGTCCCCAAGTATGTAGAAATGTTGATAAGTTTATGCAAATTGACTCATGGAAGCCCTGCAGGCACAGTGTGTTCCTGTCGATGTACAACACAAAGGTGAGCCCTGAAGTAAAAACCAACTTGAATTTTCACACACATATATAGTATATATATGCCCATAGTGGGCATGCTCACACACAAACAAATTTAGCAAATGTCAGTCAACAACATACTGAAAGGTCATACTGGGCATGCTCACACACTTAAGCAAATGTCAGTCAACAACATACTGAAAGGTCATACTGAGCATGCTCACACACTTAGGCCATGTCTGAGTACAGCAGTGGGCCACACATCTGGCAGTTGCAATTCTTACTCCAGACACATGTCACTATTCACCAATCCTGCCTTGCACACAGAGTGATATGAAAACAGACCCATATAATATATTGGACCCCTGTCATAATCAAACTATGTAATATAAGTACTTAAGTTGTTCAAAGAAAGTGAAAATCCAAAGAAGATCAATAAATCTCCGATCAGTATCATCAAGAAACAATAAGCACTCCTAACATTATCCAAGCCATGTTCTGGCAAAAATATTGCCAAAGAGTCCATAGAGAACCATGAAGCTTTCTTTAGCTATGTCATAAATATCAGTGTAAACTCATATATGTTCTGAGTCAGTGCAAAGTGTAAATGAATACATATACATGACTGACATTGCCAACATCTTGTCAGACAGGTTCATACATATTTACCCCCTCTCACTGACAAAAGGGCCCATTACCATACCTGGAGATTGTGAAAAGCCAGAAATCACATATACAATGGTTAAACAGCTCTATCCAAACCTAAAAACATGGTGTCTATGGGATGACATGGTGTCCCTGGCTGTGTCATATGTGAACTCCAAGACAAACAGACCCTGCACCTGAACAGTCTGTTGAGACTCACCCTCTGTACAGGATATGAAACTGTTGAATGGGTTACAGCAACGTTTGGCACACTCCACAAGTGTTGGTGTACAACAGACCATGGATACTATTGTCTTATAAGCCTAATAAGCCTGATCTGCAAGGCCATGGAATCCATCATTATGGATCTCATAAACAGAGCTATTGGGAGCGTACAAACACCCAGCCCTACCCATTTTGGTTTGGTCAGGGGCAGATCATGGTCCCTAAACCTGCTAGACAGTTTTTAAGGCAGTTACCCAGGACATACCTCAATGAAATTAGCTCCACACAGCCTACATAGACCTTGAAAAGCCCTTTTCTAACATCCCACACACATGTCGTATCCACAAAATCAACAACCTGTGCATAAACACGTATGTCATCTGATGGATTGCCAACTGGGGTACAGATAGATCCCACAAGGTAAGAATTGTGGTCTCCCTGTTGGACTGTAAGCTGGTAACAACTGCTGTCCCCCATGGCTCAGTCCTGGGACCCCTCCTGTCTGGTGTATACATTTCAGAAATACAGTCAAACACATGAGGGCTGTGGTTAGCAAAGTTTGTGGATGACTGCAAAAAAGTTGTCATAATCGATGTTTGGGACAACAGAGACATCCTTAAAAAGGGTCTCAGTCAGACAGATGTGGTGTCAAAATTATGGATTCGAGCTACAGTCTTACAAATACCACATAGGTGCCAACACCCTAAATATGGAGGTAATAATAATGGATCTATGGACACGTGGATAGTCATCTCTACTTCCAGAAACACATTCACAAAGTGGTTAGAAAATCATGCTATGTGTTCCCACAAATTGCCAAAGTCTTTGCATGTAGGTCAAAGGAGGTTCCCTCTACTCAGTCATCAGACCCATCAGAGAGTACCACGGCCCACTTGCGATGAATCTGACTAGGCACCTTCAGCAGCTGGAAAGACCACTGAAGTACCTCAGCAAGAGGATTACTGGCCTCAAACAGTTGCCCCATGCAACAAGACTGAAGTAACTCAATCTGTACTCTGTTGCATACCGTCTACTCAGGCGATCTCTGCCCAACAGACAGGTCCATGTCCAATGCAGAACTGATGTACATGCTCTATCTGAAGTAAACTCAAGCTCACTGTGCCACATGCTCTAGGGATATAATCATCACAACAATAAATAGAACATGTTGGAGGGATACATTACTAACTCACAGACTTTCCTTGATTTGGAACAGGCTCCCAACCTACATTAAGCTGTGTCCCTCACTGACACTCTTCCAGAGGAGCCTTGATGAGTGTATGTGAAACTGAACTGTCACACCATGGATCACTTCATCAGTTCTACTACACAGAGGCATAGGGAACTAACCCCATGTGTGCTGATAGCTGCACACTCTGGCCAAACTAATATATGCCTTCAGGCAGATAGCCTATTACCTACCTATGTACCTATATATGTATGGAGAACACAGTATAATAAGCCAAAGATGGATGGGCAGAGATGTGTGTAAGAGGATGATCATGCCAGGGAGCCATCCAGGACTGTCCCACCCAGCACACATCCCAATGGCACAAAAGATATGAGGTGCACATCTCACCCACTGTACATAATAGCCACCAGTATCTGTAAGCATTACAGTTTATGTGGTGCATGTGCCTGCTGTACAACATGACTGTACAATGAAGTACACATCTACTATCTGTAGACATGTACCTGTCACATAGGTTCATAGGTATGTAGTAGACTATCTTCACAAAGGCATATATTAGCCTAGGCATGTTGTGCAGCTTTCACCACTCCATTGGTTAGTCTCCTAAGCTCTAGTTCTAATAGTTAGTACCCTAAGCCTCTTTCTAGTGGGGCTGCTGATGTGATGCCTGGCGTGAATAGTCTGTTTCCCATCCACTCATCAAGGTTCCTATTGAAGAGTGGCAGCGAGGGGCTCTGTCTGATGTACATTGGGACTCTGTTCCACAGTAAGGCAAGTGTCTGGGATGGTACTCTATCCCACCAGCATGTTGCATTCATTGTTGTGATGAGGTTCATATCCCTGGAGTGTGTAGTGCGACTCAATTTTGTTATCCGTAGATGGAGCATGTTCAACAATTATGTGTTGGACATGGCTCTGTATGTTAAGCAGAGTGTGCCTCTGAGTAGGCGGTACGCAAAGGAGAACAGATTTAGTTTTACCAGTTGTGTTGCATTACACAACTGTTTGAGGCCAGTAATCCTCTTGGTGAGGTACCTCTGTGGTCTCTCCAGCTGCTGGATATGCTTAGTCGAGTACATCCAAAATGGTGCATTGTACTCAATGATGGGTCTGATGACTTAACAGGAGAGGGCCACCACTACGTCTTTTGATCCTGATCTAAACCCTTTGTTGATTAGGTGGGCCACATAGGATTTCCTAATCACTTTGGCAACATGTTTGTCAAAGGAAAGATGACTATCTACTTGTATCCTCAGATCCCTTATTACCTTGTCAGTTTTTAGGGGGTAACACCTATGTGGTAGTTTGTGGGTACTTTGTTTTCTCCAAAGGGGATTACTATGCATTCTTTCACAATGAGCTTGAGGCCATGATTCTGACACCACACATCCGTCTCAGAGTCCTTTCTGGAGAATATTTGTGTCATCCGGGGAATCTATTATGGCAAACATTACAGTTCCCAGCAAACTTAGTCAATCACAAGCCTCCTGTGTTGGCATGTACTTTTGAGAAGTCTATACCAAACAGGAGGGGCCCCAGGACTGAACCCTGGGGGATACCAGTTGTTACCGGTTTAGAGTCTGACATGTGGCCAGCAACTCTTAATTTGTGGGATCTATCTGTGAGCCAGTTTGCAATCCATCTTGTGATGTATAGATTTATGCCCAGGTTGGTGAGTTCATCTATGATACCCGACTGGTGAATGGTGTCAAAAGCCTTAGCGAGGTATAGGTAGGCTGTGTGGAGCTCCTTTCAATCATCTGTAGCCTGGGTAACTCTCAAAGAAATCCACCCAGTTCAGAAGGCGTGATCTGCATTTGATGAAGCCAAACTGGGTGTGCTCAACTGTGTGAAGGTTCCCAATGTCTTTATTGTTGACTTCCATTATGATTGGCTCCATTGCCTTGTAGATCAGACTTGTCAGGCTCATAGAGCGTGAATGCCAAGGATCTTTTGTGGCCCCACCCCTGTGGAGTGGGAAGAACGTTGCTGTGCAACATTCTATGGGTACATATCCTGTAGAGAGGATGTAGAGAGAGGTGTAGGTATCCTTGATGAATATGGATACATCCCCACCCTATGTGCTATGATCCAGGTTCTGATGCTGGAAGGTATGGAATGAGTAGTATTCTGGTAGTGCTGGTGTGCTCTCTGGAGCCTTGAACTAGGTTTCTGTTACTGCACAGATATCAATATTCTCCATACTGAGAAGTGCCTCGAGTGTGTGCATTTGGAGGCTGAGACCTCTGGCAATGAGTAGCATTTAGCTCACTTTGTGGTTATTTGTGTTGGTTATGGGGTTTGGTTTGTCCTGAGTGACCGGTGTTCCACACCTGAAGTCAGCGCCTCATTGGTCCGATCCGACCATAAGCTAATTACCCTACATATCCACATTCTGCCCCCACCCCCCATTAAGGAAACCATGTTAAAATATTTCTCCAAAGCCAACTTCATGCTTCTTAAGACAGAAGTGGTGAACTTCATGACACCCATGCAGATGGACAATACAGTTACGACTACTGAACCCTACACAATTGCACTTTATAAGCACTTACATGAGTGCATGGATTGTGCTATCCCAAACAGAACCAAGACGCTATCCTCCAAAAAAAGGAAGCCAATCTGGTGGTCCCCTGCCATAAACAAACTGTACAGCAGAAGGAAGAAACTGTTGCAAAAGAGAGTGAAATCCCATGTGTGGAGGAGTTCCCTGGGTCAGCCTCAGTAAGAAGCTGCGATCCCTGAAAAAATCCTCCAAAGCTATTTATGAAAACAAATTTGCCACTAATTCTAAAGACAACCACAAAGCATTCTATAGCTATGTCAAGAATTTCAAGGGCAACACTCAGATCTGCTCTGAGGTACAGCACAATGTCACTAAATATACAGACCCAACTGATACTGCCAACATCCTAGCAGATAGGTTCAGTGCTAACTTTATCCCCCTCTCACCCATTATAGAGCCCATCTCTATACTGGAAGAATGCAAAGTTCCTGTAATCACTGCTGCACAGGTAAAAACCACACTCTCCAAAGCCAGGAACACAGCATCCATGGGAGCAGACAACATCCCAGGCTGCGTTCTACACAAACTGCAGAATGAACTGGCACCACACCTAAGTAGCATGTTCAATCATAGCCTAACCTCAGGCTTTGTGCCTGCTGAATGGCGCACAGTGATGGTTATCCCACTACACAAGGGGGAAGCCACCACGGACCCCAGGAACTAGCTCCCCATTAGCCTGATGAGCCTGGTCTGCAAGGCCATGGAACGTATCATCATGGAACTTATAAACAAAGACATTGGTAATCTCCAAACTCTGGACCCCAACCAGTTTGGGTTTGTAAAAGGCAGATCATGTCTCCTAAACCTGACAGACTTCTTTGAAGCAGTCACCAAAGCCGTAGACAAGGGTAAGGTGGTTCACACAGCCTATCTAGATCTTGCTAAGGCTTTCGACACCATCCCCCACTCTGGAATTATAAACTCACTAAACTAGGTATAAATCCCTATGTCACAAGATGGGTTATCAACTGGCTCAATGACAGAGCCCACACTGTGAAAGTAGCAGACTCCAAATCCGACTTCAGACCAGTGACAAGTGGAGTACCACAGGGTTCAGTCCTGGGTCCTGTCCTGTTTGGTATCTACTTCCCTGATGTACAGGCTAATACAGAAGGTCTTTGGCTAATGAAGTTCGCAGATGACTGCAAACTAGGAGCCATAATCAAAACTACTAACAATGTGGAAATCCTACAAAAGGGCCTCACTGAGACAGATGCCTGGTGTCAAAGCCCTGGCCTCAAGCTCAATGCCAAAAAGTGCATTGTCATCCCCTTTGGTAAAAACTCTGTACCCATAAACTACAACATAGGCGGTAGTATACTTAACACCGAAAGTGTGATAAGAGACCTTGGGACACAGGTGGACAGTAGTCTCTCCTTTGATAATCACATCGCCACAGTAGTCAGGAAATCCTTCTACGTGGCACACCTCATCACAAAAGGTTTC
This sequence comes from Protopterus annectens, assembly GCF_019279795.1. Classification (NCBI taxonomy): domain Eukaryota; kingdom Metazoa; phylum Chordata; order Ceratodontiformes; family Protopteridae; genus Protopterus; species Protopterus annectens. Next base: position 1,510,042,363 of record NC_056735.1, on the reverse strand, counting down.
TCATTCAGAAAAAAAAGACGTCATTGTTCCCCTCTACTCATCACTCATTAGATCCATTATAGAGTACAATGCCCCCTTTGGTATGTACCTCACAAGACATCTACAACAACTGGAAATGCCGCAGAAATACTTCACAAAGAGGACTATCGGCCTCAAACACATGCCCTACACAGACCGTCTCAAAAAACTCCAGCTTTACTCTGTCGCATATTGCCTACTCAGAGGTGATCTCTGCCTAACATACAAAGCTATGTCAAACCCAGAGCTGCTGAACATGCTTCACTTAAAGAAATCCCAATCCCTCCGAGCTATAGGCTCTAGGGACCTAAACCTTGTCACCACAATAAACAGAAATAGGAAATTCACTCCGGGGATCCCTTCTGTGTCTCTGCTCGACAGTGGCACAGGAAAATACATGGGTGGCAAAAGCCAGGGTACCTTTTTGGCTAGGCTTGTATAGGCCCCAGGGCCGATAGCCTAGTACCTACCTATGAACCTATGAACCTTTGAGCCTTGTTTAAAAAAGGTAATATGGGGACAGCAAGAGCCTTTCCCAGTATTCAGAAGCATAGGGGTGACAGATGCAAACCATCTGTAGCGAAGCAACGAGGCTTGTCTATCATGTCATCACAGGCAGACAGAGACTGGATCCCCTTTGAATGACACCAGAAGCTCAGCCAATTGTTGAAGTTTATCATCTTTCTGTTATATTGCAGTATCATGTAGGTGAAGGTAAGATGCTACTCAAGGTCAGGGTCATACCAGCCTGGGCTACATGATCATAGAGCTACTATATATCTCTTGTCATGTTGTCCTGGGAGGTATGTCTCAGATCATTCACACTGACATGTACAAAGAACACGTCATATATGTACCTGTTTTGGAGTGATGTAAGTGCTTGTGTTATGTGGTGGATCATAGCTCCTGACAGACAACTGACAGTAACCTTCCCCTTGTCCAGCTGAGTGATTGGAACATCTGTGTGCCTGACTATGGAGTCACCTATTACTAGTGTGTTGGGTATGTTGTTTTGCCTTAGGGCCTGTTGTGAGGCACACTGCTTTGGTGTATTATGTGTTTTCTGGCATGTGCTTGGAGGTGCATGTTGCTTGCTTGTCTGCTTAGGAGGACACGTTCTCTTTTTCAGATTAATATTTGTATTCTCCGAGTATGGTAATGTGTATTTATGTGTGTGTTTTGCTGGTGCTTATATTGTAGGTCTATGTGAGACTGTTGGTGTTGTGGTTGTATGACCCTACTCTTGACCGTATTGTCCATTATTGGGTTGACAGAGCTTAGCCACCGGTTTGACCCTGTGTGTGCCAGCATGTGGTGCATCAACCTATATATGATATGGTCATGGCCTATGCATACAATACATTCACAATACACCTAGTATGATAAACCTGCTGAGGTTAGCAAATGTGAAAAAAACCTTTGGGCAAACTGTCAGCAAGTAATGTCTGTATTGCACCCTGTAACTCCATATTGCTTGCTGAAGTGTAAAGACGTACTTAGTTTGGATTAAGAACCCGCACTTCCAAGTCTGTGTGTGTGTGTGTGTGTGTGTGTGTGTGTGTGTGTGTGTGTGTGTGTCTCTCCCTGGGGAGGAGCAACCTTTTTGTAGAGTACTCACACCCCTTAAAAGTGGTATACTCATCTTTGTCAAGTCTGATGATGTCACCATCCTACAAATATACCTGTGGAAAGGTGAAAGTCCAGTAATGTGTATAGTATGTTGTGTAAATGTGTACTGCTGTAATGTCATAATGTAGTTAGATAGGGGTTTGATTCCTGCATTTGCCAACTGTGTGTGTGTGTCTCCCTGGGGAGAAGCAACCTTTTTGGAGACTACTCACACCCCTTAAAAGTGGTATACTCATCTTTGTTAAGTCGGATGATGTCACCATCCTACAAATATACCTGTGGAAAGATGAAATTCCAGTAATGTGTATAGTGTGTCATGTAAATGTGTACTGCTGTAGTATCATAATGTAGTTAGGTTGGGGTTTGATTCCTGCACTTGCCGAGTGTGTGTCTCCTTGGGAGGAGCAACCTTTTTGGAGACTACTCATACCCCTTAAAAGAGGTATACTCATCTCTGTCAAGTCTGATGATGTCACCATCCTACAAATATACCTGTGGAAAGATAAAATCCCAGTAATGTGTATAGCGCGTTGTGTAAATGCGTACTATTGTAATATAGTTAGGAAGGAGTTTGAATCTTGCACTTGCTGACTGTTGGTCAATGTGAAGTGGATTTTGATTTTTCTAGTGTATGACATATCACAATGACAACTGTATGGGCATTACACATGTAAGATAGCTATGGGGCAAAGCCATATACATACATGTGACCTAAATTATTTCATAGGTGGGTACTCTGCTTTCTCCATGAAAGCATCTGTTATCTTTGCCAGGGCATGCTGGCGCTTTCCAGACCTTAGGTCACTTCTGTATGCTCGTGACAAGCTTAGCTACTGCAGTGATCCCTGGGCTACATCTTCTGTTTCACATCCACTCATCACGGTTTCTATTAAAGAGTGTGAGTGAGGGTTTATGATTGAGGTATATTTGAATCCTTTTCCAAAGCAAGCAAAGCCTGGCAAAGATGACTAATCATTACAGGTGTGCAACAACCTCTGTGGATCTGCATGCAAACCCTTTATTGCTTATGTGCTCCACAGAGGGATTTCCAAAACTCTTTGGTAATGTGACTATCAAAGGAGAGTTGGCTAAACACATGGCTCTATGTATACATTAGTACCTGTTCCACATTTTGGGGGCTACTACCTATGTGGTACTCTGGGGATACTTTGTTTTCTAAAAGTGGATAACTATGCTTTCTTTGGCTTATAGCTTTACAGCATGAGTTTGACACCAGGTATCTGTCTCTATGATACCCTTTTGGAGGATGTGTGTATCATCTGGAGAATGAAGTATAGCCCACAGTATGCATTTTCATCAAACGTGGGCAGACATATCCCTACTGTGTTTGCTTGTACCTAAGAAAGCTATATGCCAAACAGGAGTGGTCCCTGGACTGAGTGCAGGTGAATACCACTTGTTACTGGCATAGAATTGTACATGGAGGCTGCAAATGTTACTGTGTGTCCTACATCTGTGTGTCAGTTGTCAATCCACCATCTAGCAATTGTTTATGGTCAGTCTGTTGAGGTTATGTATAATACCAGAATGTGGGATGGGTATGAATTGCTGGTGAGCTATAGCTTGGCTGTGTGGACCTCCCCTCCCTCACCTATAGCCTTGTTAACTGGCTTGAAGTCTACTAGGTGTAAGAGCCATGATCTGGCCTTTAGAGAACCTAAGTGGGTATGGTGCAGTGTTTGCAGGTTCATAATGTCTCTATTAATGAGTTCCATAATGCTATACTCCATAGCCTTCCAGATAATATTTGTCTGGCTTACAGGGTGAGAGTTTCCAGGATCTGTTGTAGTTCTACCCTTAATCAATTTATGTTAACATTTGCACTGGGTGTGATGAGGGTGGACAGGATTAGTAATAAGTATATTAGAGGGTCAGCCCAGGTTTGAAGGTTAGTAGACCAAGCCAGATAGGCAGAATTAAGTTGGTTTGTACATGTGCAGAGGAGGGATGCAGAGTATATTGTGAAATAGATGCTAAGGATGAAGCTGCCATGTAACAGGAAAAGAGGAATGGCTAAGATGAGGTGTATGGCTGTGGTGAGAGAGGACATGCAGGTGGATGGTATGACAGTGCAAGATGCAGAGGGCAGGAAGAAATGGAAACAGATGATCTACTGTGCTGACCCCTAATGGGAGCATCTGAAAGGAGAAGAAGACGTAGCTCAACCCTTGTGGACTGTGAACACCATTAACATGCGTCATTCCACAAGTATGTAACCTGTTTAGAGGCTGCATCTGGACAGAGTGTTTAGGTGAGTGGTGACTTCATATGTCAGCTTGTGTATGACAAAGCCAGGGACACTGTCCAGTACCACTGCCACTGTGGTTTAGACTTTGGTAAACAGATGTTTTAACTAGAGTGTTTGTGAATCATCAGGTTTTACATTCTTCAGGTCTGGAAATGTGCCCCTTATGTAATGACAGGGTGGTGAAATCCGCATTCAAACTGTCTGACAAGAAATTGGTAATGTCAGTCAGATAAGTGTACTTTATGACCATTTACATTAACTGTGACCCGATCTGAGATTTCCCCTGTAGATTATAAACCACACTAAAGAAAGCTTTAGTGTTGTCTTTGGAATCCTTGCCATTTTGTATTTTAAAGCTTGCCTTGTATGTTTAATGAGGGCTTGTATTTTCCCAATGATACTGACCAGAGAGGTTATCCCTTCTTGGTATGTAACTCTTTTTTGGTACAACTTCACACCTTCTATTATATATTTAGTTTATGGCAGGGGTCCATGAGACTAATGCACTTTTGCGGTATAAGTGAGAATTTCTTGTGTTTGTGATAGCACGGTCCATGCAACCCTGTAGGTGAACAGTGTGCATTACTAAAGGATTATGCATCTGGGACAGTGTTAACCTTAGTAATGCAAACCAATGACAGATAGCAACAACAGCATCACCCATAGCACAGTGTCAACCCGTGTCATACACACACATGCGTACTCAAGTTCCAAAATGTGTGTAGTACAATGCATACTGGCCACCAATAGAAACTATGGAGTGTTAACACTGGCCAATACAGGGCATGTCACCCTGCCCATGTGTCCAATATGCATGTACATGCAGACAGTGCACCTCCACCATGTTCACAAATGGACACCTGCAAATGTGTGTTGCACACACCCCACACTTACTGTCCACTGTATAATGCATGCTGACACAACTACACACATCAGCCAAGTGGCACATGGGCAAACAAAACACAATTGGAATAAACACTGGTGAAAACAATACAACATTGCTAATTACAGCTTTAATGCATCATGCCTGCTCAGCTACACCTTCAAGGATATCATTACACTTTACTGCTGACAACATGCTACACATCCAACCATTGCTATACTTTATTAAAGTCACCCTGTGCATCAGCACCATGTTAGCCTGTTCCTGCATCAATGTTACAGATGACAAGAGGTGGCTCAGGTTTCATCATATGCACAGGGTGTGTTGTTGGTTTGCCAGAGGCCTACACTGAGCCATACAATCGACATGTGTGTGTGTGAGGGCCATGAGTACTGTTATGGGCCAATGTTGATGTCATGTGTGCGGGTATGTGTTTGCCCTAGGTTTCTGGTTTATGTGTGTGTGTCTGCATGCACACAGTTCCACCATGTGGCTGCCATATATGGGGATTTGTGAGACAGCTACAGACTGTACCTGGCAGGCTTTACAGATCACCATCTCTGGCCATGGATACAGAACCTGTGCCTGGCAGGGGTGCTACAGACAGTATCAGGTACTAATCCAGATTGGGTACTATCCGAAGAGGTTGACATATGTCCACTGGATCCAGGTCCCTGCTGGGACTGGCCAGAGCCACGTGCACATGGTCTGCTAGGATGGTCTATGGACACCCCCCCCCCAACATTGCTGGGGCTGGTACTGGCACTATGGGAGCGGCTGTGACTTGCTGGATGTCCACGGTGACCTCCAGCTGGTGATGTTGCTGGCATACATCCACATCGACATCTCAACTGTCCCGCACTGTCCTGACACATGGACATGACATTGTGGAGGGCATCCAATATCTCACCCCAATGTCTATCAATGACCTCAGTGTAGTTACATATGGCACCTGCTAGATCATGGATACTGTCATTTACAGAGGTGCAATGAGCCCTCTGTGCCCTTAGCCCCTGTCTGGTGTACCGCTCCATTCGTGTCTGTGCCTCCATGACAGCCTGGAACATGCGTGTGGTAGAAAGAGGTGTGGCACGTCTGCCAGGGGCATGATGACCAGCAGTGCTCTGATGAGAACCCCTGGGCATCTGCCTATGTGGTACCATTCCAGACATCTGGCTATGGCTGCTGTGTCCTGATACATGTGCCATAGATACCACACTGTCCTGGCCAGTGCCAACCATACACTGTCCCTCAGCTAAGGGCAATGGTGATGATGGATGTACAGGCAGTATGACTGTGTGCATGGATGGGGTGGAGACTTGTGTACTGTCAATTGGTGGCCCAACAACAGACCCTGACAAACCTGCCTGTGCCTCAACACACCTATCCTCATCATCACTGTCTGTCTCAGTGACATCAGGTTCCCTGCTGTACTGAACCAGCCCCACCTCGCCACCTGTGAGAGGAAAACAGGAAACACACTTTAAGACCTGAACATGACTTCAGACCACATGCACATGCACATGCACACATGCACACACACAAAACTACACTCCTCCCGAAAGCAGACACACACAACACCAGCAATCACAGAACATACACAATAGCAGGTGATGGTGGGGTACAGTATCACAAGCAAAACAGTCATATCACACATGTCAGCATGCAGGACATGTGTTGCTCAACAGCATGCAGTGCAAGTGTAGTCAGTCCTTGTTACTAACAGTATACATGGCTTTGATGCATGTGTTTTGTTATTAGGTGATGGCCCTCCCCCTGGAACACAATGCATACATGGACACAACATTGCTGTGCAGGTATTCATAACCCTGTGATGTACTGTGCACCATAACTCACAGGTGTACATACCATTGCTGGATGTGTATCTGTGTGTCAGATAGGTATCCAATGCTGATTACAGCCTCTGTGTCTTTAGCAAATAATTGTGGACACATTTTTAGCACATGCATGATGAGTATTCACACAACATCATCAGTGGTGCATGGATAATTGATGGAATACCATTCGGCCCACATACCCAATGTATGGTACTTATGGTGAGTGTAGATCATATTGTGGACATGCCAGTCTCATCCATGACATGGCATGCTAAAACACAACTGCATATTTAAACACTACACATACCCAATATGTGTCATATGACCTAGCCACTCAATAGCATCACAAGACATATATGTGTCAGTTGTGCAAATGGTGATTGGTATGCATACTGTTTAGAGGTGCATATGTGTGTGCACACATACATCATTATGGTGTGTAGCAATGACAGCTATGTGTAGTACTGTGGTTACAATAACTGGATGGGGTATAGTACCATAGACCATCATCATGAAGCATCAGGTGGTCACTCAAGGCTACAAATGTTTCACAAACCAGCACTAATCATGCTGTGCCGGAACTGTACTACCTTGGCTAAATTCACCATTTCACAACCAGTTGTTACGTGAGTTTGTAAGGAGGCCAATAAGGAGCATTCCCTGACATGAATGTGTAGTGTGTTGCAGAGTGTTTAAATGCCCCAGGATAGGCCTCTACCCTCAGGTATATTATGTGTAATGTGTGGATGAGATTTTGGATACTGGAGTGTGTCTTTACAGAGGGTTTGGGAATCCTTTATGTGTAGCATGTTAAAATGCTCTGTGTATGACATAGATGTGTATGTTATGTGCATGTTGAGTATCAACTGTGCCTATCCAATGGTCACTACAGTCTAGCCACATTTGTTTGAGATGGTCTGGGTATTGCATGTGTTTGAGGCAGCTAATCACATTAGTGAGATGTGCGTGCTCTTACACCAAACATGCACAGCATGCATTATGGGTAGGTGTGTTACATGTGTACATGGCCTACACCTTAACTATGACATGCACTTTTTATTTACAATAATAAATGTAGAACACACTCACCAGCATCTGTCCGCTGCCTTGATGTCACCCCAGAGGGACCTACATAGAGATGAGACAGTTTGTCAGTGGCCACAACTGTGGCATTGCTACTGTGTGTTTGCAATCTTACAGTACAACAACAGTTTACATTCACAGGGCTACAGATTATGTTCCAAATGATCAGTATTGCACAACAACAGGCTCCACATCTTTGAACGACACACTCCACATCTCACATATGCATGATCTACCAATACAGATAACAGTAGTCTACAGATATGCCATGTTACCTGCATGCTCCATGTGTGCTTGCTGGGTGGCTCCAACCTCCATCATGGTGTATGTCTGCTGCTGTTGTTGTTGGGCAGGTGCCACCAGGCTCATGAGCAGCTCCTCCACTCTGGTGAGGGGGTATGTATATTAACACCACCCCCTGTTGCAAGCTGTTGTCTACGCACATCAGCGGCACGCTGACGGACATGTCTGAGAAGATCACTGCAGTGGTGGCGTACCTGCTCATATGTCCGGTTATGCAGGCCTACCTCATTGACCCTGCGGACAACATCTTGCCACATTGCAGTATGATCCTGCTGGTCATGGCTGGTTTGTGAGAACATGAGACAGTAGTGCTGAATCATACTGCTAGTAATGATATCATCTTCAGCACTACTGTAACTCGGGTTCCTGTGGTGGGCCATGATCCCTGGAAGACATAAATACAAAAATATGTCTGAGCAAGTCATATGGCACATTTAACATTATACAGTACAGATATCACTGAACTGCCATATATAGCAACCTATAAGCTAACCGAGAGTGAAACACTGTAACTGCCACTTATCACTGCTCACCCCACAACTGCTTGAAAGTGCCTTGCTCACTCTCTATCTAATGAACCATGTTCTGCACAGCAACAAAATAAAATCACTATATAAGACTATACAAGAGTACCTGGCACACTGTATGCAACACGATGCACCACCTAGCCACAGCAGATATACATCAAGCTGATGTGTAAAGAAATATATCATCCATCACAATCAGTGTAAGGTCCAGTAAATGTATTACTATTATACCACACAACTTGTTAATGCTAAACCCGTGGCCAAAATATGTGCACAATTGGGAATATAGGTCACATACTGCTGTAGTACACTATGAATGTTGCTAGATACGCAGTTATATGTATTACCACACATATGTCAAAGGACATGTTACAGACATACCCACACACACATCAGACATAATTACAGGACACAAAGGTATGACAACCCAGATAAGCTTTCAGTGTGTACTATACAGTACTGTGTGTCAGTACTTACACAACCTTAATCTTGAGAAATGTAATCTGTGATGAATACAGGGACCACACAAAACAGTGGATGCAAGCAATGTGGACATACACCATACTTTGCTGTACAGGCCCAGAGCTTCAATTAGTACTACAGTACACACAGGATTTGCATTCAACATCGGTACCAATCAATAATCATAGATGTAGTGCTTTAGCCTCCAATGACACACCCTAGTTAAAACCAAGGGACTTAATCACACTGTATGCAATAGCACTTGTTCTGCCTAGCAACAGAATACACAGCTTTTGCTAGGATCAAAGCAAGGACCCATAATACCATAACATAAACAGTTTCCCACTAAGCTATCCCACAGATACATATCTTTGACGTATTCACAAACATATTGACCATCACAGTCAGTCAACAGTACAGAGAATCTATTGCAACAAGTAGATGTAGGTGTGTATGAGTATATATATATATATATATATATATATATATATATATATATATATATATATATATATATATATATATATATATATATATATATATATATATATATATATATATATACATATACACATCCATTTGTCTACATATACATATATATGTAGGCACATATACATTTCACCTTTCATAGTGAGAATATCAATTATACAAAGGATGTAAGGTGTACAGTAATGTAATAAAATCGCACAGTCTTGGGATAAATGCATTGAAGGTGTTCACAGCCCAGGTAGCTTTAGCAGGCCTTACTGGCTTCAACATTGCAAACTGAACAAACCACCCACAGTGTTTAACCACCACATGTCATATACCAGCACTGTATGCTGTCTTGCTTGTCACACTCTAAAACCTACATACAAATATGGACATACTAACCTTCAACAACATATATATCTCCCCCCTTCGCAAACAGTTGCAATATGTCCCCTGCTCTATGCACATATACAGATGTGAATATATATGACACATATATATTTCTCCGTATGTGTGTGGCATACACACACATGGTCCACACTGTTGTAAGTCCCTGGACCTCACAGCTGAACTGTTGGGCCTTGCTGCAACACAAACAGGTGTCACATATGAACACAGACTAACATTGGGGGGGGTATATATGGCAACAGATGCTAGATAAGCATACTAGACTGCTACAGCAGTTGCCAATGCTAAGCTACACTTTAATATGACTATCATGCATGTGTTGTTCTGTCACACCCATGTTTATATAATGTCAGCGCTAATCCCCCAACAGCCATTGGCCACACTACTGTACAGAACACAGATAACATGGATCAGATCTTTGACATTTAATGCTGAGCTACACATTTCACAGGTATGTCCCACTGCCCACAGGTACACACAGTATTGTCCATAGCAGTAGTTAAGCAGAACATCTGTGCATAAAGAAGTACTGCTGCCACATATGAATGTTTCACATTATGTAGACTATTCTTCAATAACATCTACTACATGCCAGTAAATACATATGTGTCACATACCTTTCCTTTGTATAATTTGGTAATATTTCTTTTCCTTTTCTCTGTCTCTCTCTCTGTCTCTCTCTCTCTGTCAGTCTCTGCAATAGAGTGATTGAGTTTGTTGGCAGAGATTGCAGCCTGCTTTTGTAGGAATTTGCACATGAGCATGTGATGGCCTCTGCACCAATTAGTGGCCACCATTTGCTAATTGCATGCAGCCTGCTGTGTAGTAATTGCAGTAATCACTGTCATAGCAACCCAGTACTATAAATTGCTGACTCATGTAGGCGTGGCCCTTTCAGCTTTCCAAGATGGAGATCATCCTTGTTTGGTGTGGACATCATTGTTTAAGACAGAAGGTTGGTATAGTTCTTATATCAGAAGCCAGAGGTGTAGCCAGAGATTTACATTTTGTACTCAGACCTAATGTTGCTGCTTCCAGTACCCACTTGTCAGTGTAGAAATGTACTCACCCCTCAAAATGCTACCCCAAGATACATGGAAAGATGTACTTTCTTTTCAACTGTTACAATTAACTGCCATACAAAGCTAGTTATAGAGATGTATTCCTTTGGCACAAGAATTGTTTGTGAACTGCTATACTGTGAATATTCATTTACTCAGTTCTAAACAGTTTGTGCTTTTTAGTGTTGACATTAGCACAAGCTGCTCAGAAAAACTGGACACATTTCAGTACTGTGAGTATGCTTACCTACATCCTTGGTAGACCCTGCACACACAGGTATATTCTACATTTGGGTAGGGTTGCAGAAGTACAGAGAGCATAAGTAGTATTGTGTGGATTTTATCTTGCTGGACTTACAGGGTTGCTGTGTACATGTTAGTTTATCAAGGCAAGTAGTCTGTCTGTAACTCCCAACTGTGGACCTATCCACATGATAGCCAGAGAATAGCCTGTTATTTTTTGTCTGTGCACCACACAGGTCTTTTCAGCAATAGAGCAATGGCATTCTTACAGTTGGTTGCTACCAGTACATGGCTACATCCATTTGTATTTCAGTGTTGTATTCCTACATAAGGGTATGCTTCCGAAACTCCTTCCAAAGCTATTTGCACAGTGTGTAACAGCAGAAAGGCTAATATGCCTCTGTGTTTCTGCCTCTGCCAGACCTCTCAACCAATCAGGTACATATTTGAACAGACTCAGGGAAAAGTCAAGAAAAAGTCAGGGACAATCAGGGACACCTTTAAAATATTAGTGCCATTAAGTTGAAACATTGAGAGAATCAGAGCATATGAATTAATACACCTTTTCTGAAGTAAAAGAAGTGTCTAACTCTTAATTATTGTCATTATTCATTAAGTGTAATTCACCACCTTTCTGCCCAAAGTCAGTAGTTTTAGGAGGGATTCAGAGGGACAGAGCTAAAATTTGTGTCAAAATCAGGGACATCCCTGAAAATTAGGGACAGTTGGGAGGTATGGCCTCTGCCCTAAACAGATATGCCAGTGTTTGTCCTGCTGTGATACTGTGTGGGGTTGTAAAGTGATGGTGTAACATTATTTCCTGCTAGAATGGCTGCTTCTCTTATCACAGTCATGTAATGTAATCCCACAACAACTGTTGGTCAACATCCACAGAACAAGTTGTGTGGTATGGTATTCCTAATTTTCCTTTACATTCACTCATTCTGATGCATGATATAATTATTTAAGCACCAACTTGATGTATATCTACCGTGGCTTAGTGGTACTTCATGTTGTGTAGTGTGTGCAAGGTCCGGGGTTCAAGACTTACAGAGGTGTTTTATTTTGTTCCTGAGCAGAACAAGGGCCCTCACATACAGAGTGACTAAGGCACTTTTAAGCAGTTGTAAGCTGGTTTACGTGGGTTTGCGCAATGCGGCATATTGCTTAGCTAAGCGCAAACAAGTGCAAACCCGCACAAACCCACTCACTACTGCTTAATAGTGCTTACTCCCGCTCACCCCTGCAATAATTTCTTTGAAAGAAAAGAAAAATGTGAGATAGGAAAGTGGTGAAAAAGGGGCACAAAGAGGGAAAGACAGTATGGAAAATAGCTCGGGATGTGCAGGACGGGTGTAGGGAAGGTCCATAGCTGCCCATTTCTTCAACAGCAACAGCTGTGCATATGCAATAAATTTGGAGGTAGATATGAACCCTTCAACCCCTGAGAGAGGGGTGAGGACAACAAAGTATGTTGTAATGCCAATTAAATAACATTTCATGTGTCCAGTGGACATGTGTGCAAAATGGGCAGCTATGTATGGGGCATAATTTTTTTTGGGAGCAGATTGCCCTTTTTTCAGGTGAGAGTGGAATGTGGGGTAGGGGAAGTAGGTATATTTGGGGAGGTAGGTTGGGGAGGTAAACAGACAAGACAAACAAGATGCATACAGGGGCGGTATATGACACATGTGGTGGGTGAACACCTTTGACGGGGAAGGATGTTTGGAAATCACAAGCCCATGAGCCCCCAGATGGAAACAGTGGGACTGAGGTCCCCACCCATGGGCAGTCACCACTGCACCTTCACGGCCCAGAGGGTGGCTGTGCTGGGGGCTGTGTAGGAGGGGCAGGCTGACCCTGGAGTTGCGCCACTCGGGCCTCTAGCTGGCTTAGGTTCTGCAACAGAACGTTCAATCTCTCTACGCACCACAGCCCGAACCATTCAAAGGGTGATAGGTGCCCCTCCACCCACGCTTGCACGGGGGCCGAGCCCCATCCCCTGCAGCACTTCCACCCGAAGGTGGCACAGGGCCAATGGAGGAGGAGGTCCCAGGCTGGGCACCAGATCTGCTGGTGCCAGGTGCCATGGCCAGCTGAGGTGGGACAGGTGGGTCTGCTGGGACCGGCCTTCCCATACGAACTATGTTTTGGAGAGTTTAATAAAGATATGGGTTAGTAACAGTCAACAGCATTCCCAATTAGTTATAACAGCATGCAGAAGTATTCCCATTAAACCAACACACCAGATTTTCAACAGTTGAAAAGCAAGCATAACACATGCATATATAGAACAATAGTGGACATTACAACAGCATGCAGGTTGAATTGATGGCAACAGGCCACCAATATTGTAGTATTTTAACAGGGCACATGCATAGAAATAAATGCAAATATTTATAAACCAATATGACATATGTCCCAACAAATGTTTTGAGATTAGACATACTGACTGAGGTGTGGAAATGCATTTTTATGCACATACAGTTGGGTGGGAAAAGATAGCTCAATTAACAACTTATATATCCTTCTAGTTTTCACTACATTCCTATTAACTGCAGTTATATGTCCCTTACATGTATTATTACACTACCCAATGTCCTTATATTGTGCAATTGGATTTTGCTAGATCATTATATACATGAGCTGTATCTTACATACAAACTGTCCAAGATGCAGATGTTACTGCAACATATTTTGAGAGTTGCTCACACATACTACTGCTAAGATGGTACACTGACAGATCTACTTTCATATAATTATCTAGATATGTTCAGGTGAAAGTATCAGTTATATGTTAACAGCTCCCTACATTTCTGGCAGCACACTGACATTTCTGGGGAACACAATACCAAGCTACTCATGTGCCAGATTAACCTGTACATGCTGGCCATGAACCAACAGTTGAGGGCTGTACATATGCATACAAGATACTGGCACTCCCTTCATCCACGTTATATGGGCCTACCCAAGTGTGGGTTGACACTGCTTAATACAACACTACTATTTGTAGAATGCAACAGTACAACAACATATCAAAGAAAATGACACAGACCCACTCCATGAATCATACATTTATTAAAGGATTATTACACCTTTATTTATTGGGTTAAAAGACTTTTTGAAGGCTCTCTCATTTATTTTATATAACAGTACATGCAGAATAATTACTAACATGCCTCATGATGCAGCCTTTGCAGCCTATCTTCATGGGCTTGCTGGTTCATAGCCTGGACACCTGCAGCTGTGAAGTAAATGCAGTGATATTGAGACATACCTATCCATAGTATAGACAAGCATAGCAATTCTTAACTACTTAATACAATGGCTACTTACTCAGTACTGGGGCATTAGGCACTGTACAGGATTCCTGGATCCACTGGTCCAGTTGATCCTCCCTATGTCGCTTCAGGTCAGAATAATGGTGCCTGACATGCTCACCAGTCTGTGGAACACCAGTGGCACTGATGAGATCACGGGCAAGACTCTTCCAGGCCTCCGTTTTATATCGAGTACCCTGGTACTAGCCCTGCAGGAGTCTTTCCTCATGATTGTGGACAAGGAGCCAAGCCATTACTTTGGACTCCTGGATGCCCCAGCGTTGCGCTCTAAAGCGAGTGCTTTCACCAACACCAGCCATGCTGACTGCAGAAGGAAGCTACAATCAGTTATAGCAAGTATTCCCGCCTGTGGAGCTTAAATATGGCTCTTTTCCCACACTTATTTGTGATTGGCCAGTTTTGGAAAAACTCAGCTGTAGGCATGCCTGCTTAGCTTATGTTGGCAATGTTTAGAATTCCTTTGATAGATATGTGTCTGTTGAAAGTGCACGTTTGTGAAATGCTGTCATGGCTTAGTGGTTAAGTACTGTGACTATAGTGCACAGTATCCTGAGTTTGAGCCCTATGACCGCTTTTTATTTTCCTGCTGGGCAGACCTGACTGGTTAAGACACAGTAAAGCAGGTGTGAGCATGTTTATCAACTTTACTCAACTTTGCCCAACGTTGCTTGACGTTGCTCAACATTGCTCAAAGTTGCTCGACGGTGCCCTATGTTGCCCGACATTGTGCTGGTTAGCGTGGTGTGCAGCTACTCACAAATACATTGTGGTTGTGCTGGTTTGTGCGGTGCACAGCTACACGCAATTGTATTTAAATATGCTCAATAATGGTAAAATGTGCTTGGCAGTGCTTTATATTGCTTAAAATAGGGTACTCATGCCTCAAAATGCATAACCATTTCACCTTTATATATATATATATTTCATTTGTTCACTACTACAGTTAACATTTCAATGCTTTTTACAAAACTTATACATAAAAAATGTCAGGAAATATTTTTGTATACAGATTCCCCACAGAAAAAATGGAACATGCAGTAGTGGGACTCGAACCGGGAATGCCTCCTCTTTGTGTGTAGGCTCTAACCACTACACTATTGTTATTTTGATTAATTTGCATATATTTTTCTTATTATCCTCTTCTGGTGTCTAAGCTGCTAACTGTAGCTAAGCAATGGGCAAACCCGTGCAAATACGGGCAGCTATATCGGAAGAAAAAAAATTATTTTTATTTTTAATTTTTGTAAGTTGTTTAACATATGGGGGAGTGTAGTGTTACATTGTAAACATGTGAGTGGACTCACTCATGTAACTCGAAATTGCAGCATTTCTTCATTGCAGGGCCGTGGATTTTTGGACTGCTTGGCAGTCCGACACACCCCCTACACTTGTCCATGCTCCGTGTAAGCTTTAGAGTTGAGGCAGTGTGCCCTCATTAATATGCATGGTGCGCTGCCATCATACTCTTACACTGGCCCTTCCGTGTAAGACTAATCCAGTTTTACACAGAAGAATAGTAAATCTGGGGGACTCTGGCTGCTTGCATGCTTATCTTTTCATAGCAATCCTGTTATAGCATGACAAACTATGTCATTTCATACAGACTTTTACATAACAATGACATGATTATCTGCGTTTGTTTTTATTAATGACCTTTCAAATTTCCCCACTACTTTGTTACTATTGTTTTATGTTGCTCATCTTAGTTGTATACTGTGAACATATCTGTCATCCTCTCAGCAACAGAATCATGGAAAAAGGTCCTAAGTTAGATGCTCTTCAAATAGCAATACTAGTGATTTACTACGCTTACAAGATAAGAGCACATAAATTAACATTCATTTTTTGAAAAAGAAGTCTTCCGATGTAATAAACATTATTATTTACTGATGATAATCCTACACCTTTTTTCAGAAAGCATTATGAAAGCATTATGGATTATCAGATGTTAGAGGAAAAAGTATGAGATAAAAATTAATGACAGTTGAGAGGTATGCTGATAAGCACCCTGACATTCGTACCCTTCTGTTCTCGATTACAACTACCCCAAATCAGACAGACATGTACATGCTTCATGACACATATAGGTTCATAGATAGGTACTAGGCTATTGGCCATAGGACCTATATAAGCCTAGCCAAATGGTACCCTGGCTTTCACTACCCAAGAAAATTACTTTCCTGTGCCCCTGTCTAGCAGAGCCACAGAAGTGATCCTCGGGGTGGATTTCCTATCTCCCATCCATTCATCAAGATTTTTCTTGAAGAGTGCTAATGAGAAGCTTAGTTTGATATAGATAAGTAGTTTGTTATAGAGTATGGAAAGTCTCTGTGACAGGAATCTATCCCTCCAGCATGTTCTGTTTATTGTGGTGACAAGGTTTAGGTCCCTAGAGCGTGTAGCTCAGAGGGATTGGGATTTCTTTAAGTGGAACATGTCCAGCAGCTCTGGGTTTGACATAGCTTTGTATGTTAGGCAGAGATCACCTCTGAATAGGCGATATGCTAAGGAATAAAGCTGGAGTTTTTTGAGACTGTCTGCGTAGGGCATCTTTTTGAGGCCAGTAATCCTCTTTATGAGGTATTTCTGCGGCTTTTCCAGTTGTTCTAGATGTCTTGTGAGGTACATGCCAAAAGGGGCTTTGTACTATAATGGGTCTAATGAGTAATGAGTAGAGGGGAATAATGTCCTCTTTTTACCTGGATGAGAAACCTTTTGTGATGGTGTGTGCCACGTAGAAGGATTTCCTGACTACTGTGGCGATGTGGTTATCAAAGGAGAGACTACTGTCCATCTGTGTCCCAAGGTCTCTTATCACATGTACGGTGTTAAGTAGACTACCGCCTATGTGGTAGTTCATGGGTACAGAGTTTTATATATTTATATATTGAAACAGTACCAGCAGCTGCAGCAGGAAACACAGCTGTGATGCCATACTCCAAACAGGTCACTCACTGTCAACAAACAACACACTGCACTAGATAGCCATCCTGCAGTGACTGGTTCTTCAAAAAAATGATGTATGGTTAATGTGGCAAAGCTGTTTGGTAAAAGTTACTACATTCGTCTGCAAATCTAATCTTATATCTGCTGCCCATTGCCTTCTCGGCATTCTGATGTCATTCAACAGCTTCAAAATTTACTATCCATTACATTTTGACCAGGACACACACACTCCATATATACATATTCTGACCTGCAATATGTGTGATGACCATGAGCCAGTGGATAGTTCTATATGAAACAATGTTGTATGGCTAATGTGCCCAAAGAAATTGCTGTTTTCCCTACCCATGACTTCAAACCCAGTATATTGACATGTCCCTCTCCTGCCCAGTCATATGTCAATTCACAGTTGCAAAATAATTGTCTATTAGACTGTGACAACCCCATTGCACATACAAAAACATTTACTGTTCTCTACAGTTGGGGCAGCATAGACAGACAGACAGACAGACAGACACACACACACCATGTACCGGTGAAGTGTGTTGCTTTAACCACCTCTCAAAAAACCACTCCTGTAATGACAATGAAAGAAGAAAAATCTACTGACACAACTCAGAACAACCCCCCTCCCCAGCAATGGCTGGTAGCATGCTGCACTGACACAATTTTGTTTACAGATGGGTAAGCAAGAAGTTGTCAGTCCAGCTTTGCTCTACATGTCTCCATTACACCATATGCGCCCTGCATACATATGCACATGTGTACACACACACACACACACACACACACACACACACACACACACACACACACACACACACACTCTACATTGTACTGGTAAAGCCTGGTGCTTTGCCCATCTCTCAACAAAGCAGTGCTGAAATGTCTATGGGGGACAAAACCAATTGATCATGTCAGTTCAGTACCCCCTCCTATTGCAGGAAAACAAATGCACTGACACAAGTCTCCCCATAGCAGGGCAGTTGGCAGGTGTCCTTCCATCATTGCTGTCCAGTTCTTTGTTACATCATGTACCCCCTGCATGCGTGTCTATGTATATATGGGTCTACTTGACATGATAGAAATGTCAGTAGACCAA
>NC_056735.1:1509948779-1510021279 GCF_019279795.1 Protopterus annectens | reverse complement strand
GTTGTGAATAGGAAGTCACAGTGCCATAATTATTTCTTACTATCCTTTTTAGCCAATAAAAATCATTCAATTATTTAACGTGCTGTTTCTACTCTGAAGTCCTGCTGAAACAAATGAGATATTCTTTTTTGCTCATGGTTACTTTAGGAATGCTACCAACATGATTTCAGAATGAATGCACACATCCTGTATGCCCTCCTGATTCATTGTCGATCCTCCTGATTGTCGATCCTCCTGATTCATTGTCGATCCTCCTCATTTCATTCCCATTACCGGTATTTCATTAAGTCGATTTTTTAAATAAAAGCGAAGACAATCCAAACAAGAAAACAGTATGATATGTAACTTGAGGAGAGGATTTATGAATTGAGAGAGTGAAGGAATGTTGTAATAAGATAGCAGAGGTATGTTTAAAATGGTTATAAAATTTGCCACATGAAAGCTTAAAATCAGTACTAAGCTTTTAAGTGGATAACAAATTATATGGTACCAGATGCAGATGAAGTATCAAAGTTTTGTAAAAAGGTGCTTTAAGGTTTTTATAGCCTGACTGTTTTTGCAGGTGGATGGGGGAGTATTGGTGGGGTGAGCACTGCAAATTTTAAGTATTTTATTTTACTTATTTTTATTTATTTTATTTAACATTTGTTAACTGGGAAAGTCCGACTTGGAATTAAGCCAATTTTCAGCAGAGGCCTGGAGAGAAATGCTCCAGATGCATGTCTTTGTAACATGGGAGGAAACCACAACACCTGGAGAAAACCCACACGAACGCAGGGAGGACATGCAGACTCAAGTACAAGAAGGGCATACATGTTATAACCAAAGTTACTAGATGCTGCTCTTGTATCAGCAAAATTAGATTTTTTTTCAGATTTGTAGAGTGTAAGAAGAGGAGGATCAGAAAGTGTTGCAGGTAGAATCGTCTGAATTGTATGAAACAAAAGTCATTTACTCGTATAAATTAGTTTATACACTGCTGTGATCTGATCATATTTAGTAGACATCCTGGCCACTGAAGTATGCAAGGACAAAACTTTTTTTTTAACACCTTTATAAATGGGCGTGCCTTCATTGAAGGTTGAACATTGAGCTGGCACCTCGGCGTTTGTGAAAATCTACTGCCAATCATTAGCGAACCGGAGTTCCACTGTGGCGACCCCTAACCGGGAAAAGCCGAAAGACAAACAAACATTGAATTATCACTTGTGACATATGCAAGTTTACAGTTATATAAAAGTAATTAAATCATATTAAGAAATTCATCTTTACAATCATTAGAGGATGGAGAACAATATATGTGATGTGTGATCTACTCAACATTACATAAATTATTAAATTCCTGCCTTCTCTTAAACCCCATTCCTCCTCCAAAACATTTTCTGCATTTATTCTCACAATTTCATTTTTTTCCTGTGTAATTTATGCCTACCCTTTTGTAAAGATCCTACTTCCTGTTCTTTTATCTCCGTTTCAAAATTCACTACTTCAGTTATAGTTGGCTTAGATTTTGATTTCCATTTTCTAGTAATTGCTTTTTTGTCAGGGTTCTAGATTACCATCTCGAAACAGGAAATGATCGAGTACGATAACATCAACACACATACATTATGCTGTTTAAACTGCGAAACGTAAAATTCGATCAAAAAACAACCAACTGCTATAGCTGGCCAACTTATATCTGAAACTAATACACTATTTAAATAATGGTGTCTGATTAACTGAATGCTGAGAAACTATGAAACAAGTGTCTAATAATGAAATAACTCAGTTTAGCGACTGTAAAGAAAGAATATATAGAATGGTATGCTTTACTGTCCCTCTAATGTGGTGCAGTCAAACTATAAAACTGACCTACTGCAAAGCACAGCTGTGCATTAGACATTCTGTCAAACTCTGCAATGTCTTGCACATCACAACTTGCTCCTGGCATCTTAGGTGAATACTACCACACAGTTATGTCCCAAAAGAATAGGGAAATGCTTAATGTAGATGGCTATCTCTTTAACTTGGAGAAAATTTTGATGGACAGTGGTGTTGTAGAGTTAAGCAAGCACAAAAATGTGAAGAGAGAGCGGTTACTGTTAAACAGGTAAATGGAGAAATGCTGGTTAAATCAGTAGCTCACCATCACCCATCTGATGCAGCTGAAGTAGAAAGCTATATAGCATGTTATAATTTAAAAGAGACTGCATGTGTTTCTAGGGACACTCCGGCATTAGTAGTAGACGATATTGTAGCTAGTACACCTGTGGAAAGTACATTGTTTACCTAGCAGATAGTCAATGTTGCAACAAGTTAACAGAGTAAGAAGGAAAAAGATGGTCACTTATAGTACAGTTTCTACACCATTTAGTACTGTTAGTGCAACAAGTTATCCATTAAAGCAAGGTACATTTGTACAGAAACAGACGGTAGATGCCCATAACAACATAGACATGTTAGTGTTTTCTACTGTAGAAAATTTGCAGGATTTATGTAAATCTGACATATGGTTTATGGATGGTGTGTTTCTAACCAAAGGATATGTCTGTCGCCAGCTGTATACTATTCATGGGTTCGTGTCATTTGGAGATAGAAAGTGTTTGCCTGTAGTGTATTGCCTTATGACTAAAAAGTCTTACAAGTCATACAATTTTCTGTGGGCATGTGTGTTTGACTTGTTATCATCTGCAGACCTGTATATCAGTGTTAAGTACATACTTTGTGACTTTGAAATGGCAGCAATTAAAAGTGTGAAGGATAATTTTGCTAACGTAGCATGTAAGGGCTGCTTATTTCACTTTGCACAGAGTGTATGGTGGAAAGTTAATTCTTTGGGATTGGCTACACTGTATGGAAAATCTATGTCTTTCCAGCTTTCAGTGGAAAAGTTAATTGCTTGTCTTTTTTTAATGAGGAGGATGTAGTTAGTGCATTTAATGAGCTGTCTGACAGCTTTCCAGTTGCAGGTTAAGAACTGGTAACGTACTTTTCTGATGCATATGTCCTGACACTCTCGTAAACAGGAAACACATTTATCGTCCTGTATACGTTTCCACCCTATTTTTCCAGTAAGTTTTTGGAACATATCTAGCTTAAATAATTTGTCTCTACCCAGTACACAGAATCACGTTGAAGGGTGGCATAGACGTACCTAGTGTTTGCTAAGAAGATGAATTTCAGATATTCCCGCTGTTCTTGCTGTTTTAGTACGTCAGCAAAACAGAGTTAATGAGATTAGATTGCAGCTAATATCCGGTTGCCCCTTCACCTAAAAAGAGAAAAATGTTGAAAAGACAACACCACCTACAAACAGTGTTAGACAAGAAAGATGAGTACACCTCACAAGAGTTCCTGACAGCGGTTGCTATGCTGTTGAAATTATGAGTGTTGTCGTACATGTCAAATGCAACATGCACTTTAAAAAAAAGTTATGTCTTACCATAATATTCCATCTGTGTTGTTGATCTTCATTCATTCATTACTGATGGGTTATCGGTTCCGTCTTCGGAACCGAGCCGGCCAATATCAAGCTCACGTCAGCCAAAAACTCTCAAGCCAAGGTCCTACCCAGAATGCTCTGCTCTCTGTTACCTCAGATCAAGTTTGCAAGTTGATAGATAAAAGTAGAGACTACCTCTGGTCATAGCAGACCTACAATAAAGGAGTATATGACATCAACCAAGAACCTCTGGATGGGGGACGGAGGGTGGGAAGTACTGAATGAATGAAGATCAACAACACAGATGGAATGTTATGGTAAGACATGACTTCTTTATCTGATGTTGTTAATCTTTGTTCATTCCTTACTGATGGGAGAGAGTCCTCAGCTACCTGTATCCCTGGGTGGCCCTCATGGAAGGACATTCCCGAGCACCATGGAACCAAAAGAAGCTCTACCTCTGGAGGCCAAGTCCAATTTGTAATGAAGAATAAAGGTATGAAGTTTGGCCCAAGTCGCAGCCGAGCAAATATCATTGAAGGAAGCCTTAGCATGGAAAGCTGATGAAGTTGCCATAGACCTTGTAGAATGTGCTTTCACTCTGTTAGGCAAGGAGACCTTGTTTTTCTTGTAGATAAAGGTAATACAATTTCTCAACAATGAAGCCAGTGTACCTTTTGAGACAGGGTGACCACGTCTCGGTCTAGAAAAAGCCAGGAGTAGTTGGTCTGATTTACGGGTAGATTTTGTTCTGTCCAGATAAAATCATATTTGTCTATGAGCATCCGAGGAGTGCAGGCAATACTCTCCCTTGTTAGAGTGGTTAGGAAAGAAAACTGGAAGGTCAATAGATTGGTTGATAGACCGCTCTGACACCACTTTTGGTAAAAAGGTAGAATTTGTTCTCAGTGATACCCTATTCTTATGGAAGATGAGATAGGGAGGTTTGATGCATAAGGCTTGGAAGTTCTGATAAGCGTCTGGCCGATGTGATTACAATCAGAAACAAAGTTTTCCAAGAGAGATATTTTACATCACATGAAGATGCAGGTTCAAAGGGGGGGAGCTGTTAGAGCTCGCAGAACCAAGACCAAATCCCAAGGTTGTAGTGGTTCTCTAAAGGGAGGTTTTAAGTGGAGAACCCCCCTTCAAGAAGGTTTTAGAGTCTATGTGACATAAGCAAAGCATCCTGAAACCCAATGTGGAAATTTGAGATGTCAGCTAAATGCACACAAATAGTAGAAGCAGACACCCCAGAGTGGAAAAGATGCTGTAAGTAATCCAAAACCACCGAAACTGGGGCTGACAAGGGATCTAATTGTTTATTTGCTGCCCATAAAGAGAAACTTTTCCATTTATTAAGATAGATTAGTCTGGTGGACAATTTATGAGATGCAATAAAAATATTGCGCTAGACCCAAGGGCCAAGCATCGACTAGAGCATCTCTCGGTGACTGTCCCTGAGGGGGAATTAGGGCAAAATAGTTGCTGCACTTGTAGTTGGTTGGGGAGGCAAACAGGTCACAGCAAGGCTGGTCCCAGCGGTTGAAGATTCTTGCCACTATCATAGGATTGAGGGACCACTCGTGAGGTTGCAGAATGCACCTGCTCAATTTGTCTGCTATCATGTTGGAGCAACCGGGAATGTGCATTGCAATTAGAAAGCAGATGGAAGCTATCACCCATTGCCATATTCTCAAGGCCTCAAAGCATAATGGGTAAGATCTGGTGCCCCCTTGTTTGTTGATGTACCAGACCACTGACATATCTGACTGGATCACAACAGTCCCTGATGGAAGGATGGAATAAAATGCTTGCAATGCTAGTAGCACCACCCTCAGTTCCAGGACATTGATATGCAAAAGGGCCTCTGTCTCCAACCAGGTGCCTTGGACCTACTTTCCCTGACATAGCCCTCCCCACCTCATCAGGGAGGTGTTCATGGTCACCGTGGCTATTGGTTGATGGGGGTTGAAGGGGTGAGACCATTGCTGGGGATTTCAAGATGTCCACCAGAGTAAATCTTGCTTGCATCTCTGAGTTACACTTATCTGAAAAGACAAAGGATGTTGTAGAGGGTACCACTGAGTGAGAAGTAGCCACTGAAGGAGCATCATGTGGAATCTGGCTAGAGGAACAATGGTGATTGAGGCTGCCATTGACCCTAAGAGTTGGAGTATAGATTGAGCGGGAGATTTGTGGTGACAGAGCAGCAGTTGAACCTGTTGCCTTATTCTTTGAAGCCTGTGGTCCGGAGGGGATGCTGTGCAATTTCTTGTGTCCAACAGCACCCCAATAAATTCCAAAGACTGAGCTGGGGTCGTGTTGGATTTCTCCCAGTTTATAGTGATTCCCAGGCTTTGAGCTGTGAGGAGAGTGTAGGGCAGGGCTTCTTCCAGTAGATGCTTGGTGGGGACAGTGTGGAGCCAGTTGTCTAGATGTGGAAATTCCTGGAATCCTTGAAGTCGCAAGTGAGCGATAACCACTGCCATGCATTTGGTGAACTCTCTGGGGGCTGTAGAGAGACTAAAGGGCAGAGCTCGAAATTGGTAGTGACTGACTCCTATGTGGAAGCGAAGGTATCTTCTTGAGCATTTGTCCATTTTTATGTCTTAATACGCATCTTGAAGATCTACAGAGCATATCCAATCATCTTCTTCCAGAAGAGGAAGGATAGACTGAACCGTGACCATCCAGAATTTCTTTGTTTTTACAAATTTGTTCAATGTGCTGAGATCCAGAATTGGTCTCCAGTCCCCTGTCTTTTTTGGCACTAAAAAGAAACTTGAGCAAAAACCGGATCCTATCTGGTCTGGGGGGACCATCTGGATGACTTTTTTTGTAGCAGCTTTTGGATTTCATGTGCTGCTGCTACCCTTTGACTGGGTGGAACGTCGGGTAATACTCTGGATGAGCTTCGACAAAGATGGAAGGGAATGCGATAGCCTCTGGATATTATCCATTGTACCCAAGGGTCAGTGGTTATATTTTGCCAGGCAGCGGGGTACAAGGAAAAGTGACCCCCGACCTCTTCCAGAGGTGAGCAGTTGGGGCAACACTTCAGGAGCGCTGATAGGGTTGGCCAGAGAAGGAATCTCTGGAACCCTGGTTTCACGGACCTCCTCTGCCCCGAAAAGGGCATCTTCCACTGGAGTTTCCCCCTCTGCCTTTAGGGGAGAACTCAGCACATGCGTCCCGGAAAGAGCCCTGTGATTTCCTATGCCACATCTTCTTGCTTCTCTGATTTCTGGAATCGAATTGCTGAGGAGTGGAGTGTCTGACACCAATGGCAGACAGGGTCTTGCCATCTTGTTCGCACCTAGACAATGTATCTTTCACTTTAGGGCCAAACAAAGAAGTGGCCTTGATGGGGGCATTCATGAAGGAAGTCTTAAAAGGAGTCCACAAAGTTGCAAAGCAGCATCCAGGCATGTCATCTGGTGACTATACCCATGCCTGCCACTCTAGCCGCCCCTTCCATTGCGTGAGAAATAAGACACATGGAAGAGTTGGAAATGGACACTAGGGTGGCTATCTGAGAAGCCACATTGTCACGGACCTCATCAGAAACAGCTCCTGCCAAGGTTTCAGAGAGCTGGTTGATAAGATCCCTCTGAAGCCTGATAAAGTGTGCCAAATAGTTCAATGACCTTAAGGCAAAGGTTGATGAAGCAAACACATGCTTCCCTAGTCTGTCTATCACCAGGGACTCACTCCTTGTTGGGTGGATGGACAGTTTGGCTTTCTTCTGCCAAATCCTTCTTAGTTGCAGCCACCACCAGCATAGCATCTACTGGAAGACCTCATGACCAATTTGGGTGCTCAGCTGGGGGTGATAAGATTTTATCTGGTCTCCTTGGTATCACTTCCAGGGTGTCAGGAGCCTTCCATGCATGCTGAACGATGAGCTGGATGAGCTCATAGGCTGGCGGGGTGACCCAGGAGGTAGGGGGCCGGGCACAAAAAGCCTGCAGGAATACGGATTCCTCAGAGGAAGGATTAGAGGACTTCCAGTCACCCCTCTAAGGATCTTAAGGATGTCGCCAAAGGACATCTCATCAGAGGGTGGCCGTGGAGACCCTTCCCTGTTATCAAAATCCATATCTTCAGTCAACCACTCCTCAGTGGAGTCCATGTGCTTCCCTTTGCATGACGCTTTGTGGGGTACTTCCTCAGTGGGAGGTTCTGGGGAAGACTGCAAAGAGGGGGTCTCCTGAGGAGGAGAAACCTGAGACCCTTGTGCCCAGTGTCCGGTGGTTGTGGCTTGTGACAGTTGCAGCACAGAGGGGGGAGAGGACTCCAACATATGGAGTTTGCCAACGGAGGACAGTGCCCTCTCCATGGCCTGGAAGGCTGGCCTGCCTAAGGAGGAATGGGAACCCAAAATCGAGCATGACAACTTCAGAACCGGGGTCACACCCCACCCCGATGAGCCCACCCCCAGACCAGGAGTCTCAAGAGGACCATAAACCATGAGAGAGAGAGAGGATCCCTGGAGGGTGCCATAGAAAAAATCGATTTAGAACCAGGAACGCCCTCCCCCATGGCACAGCCACTGGCCTGAGAAGAGCCCAATGCACAGTGCACCAAGCACCACAAGGATGACTCCGGTTCCAAAGTGAGATCCACTACTGGAGTCAGAGGAAGGGAAGCTGCTGTCAGAATGATAGGCTTCGAAAGTTGTGTAGAAGTTGAAGGAGTGTACGTTGGGGTTTGAGGAGATATACATTCACCTGAAGGAGGGAACATGGACTTTGGGTGAGAAAGTCCTCTGGCCACAAGCAACTGGTCAACAAGCTGCAACACATCTTGCTCAGAGAGACTCTTGGTTGACCTCATGGAGAAAGCTGTTGGTGATTCTGGGCTTTCTAGAAAAGGACTATATTGACTACCAGCAAATGGATCCAAGGAAGGAGAATACTTGGTCCTTGCTAGTTCAAGAGGTGCAGAGCCTGGAACTGAGGATGTCTGCACCAAAGAAAATGGTGTACAAGTAGTCTACGCTGATGATGTCAGCGCCATAGAAGTTGAAGTTGTCTGCACCATAAATGCAGAAGTCTGCCCTGATGGGTATGGTACCATCAAGGAAAGTGTCTCCACCGGTAATAAGGATGGTGCCGAGAAGGACTGCTTCGAAGAACATGTCGGTGCCAAAAGGGTCTGCACCATGGAGTACAGAAAAGTCATACTCAGAGCCAAAGGGGACTGTACCTGTGTGGACGGTGCCAGTAAGGGCTGCGACAGAACTGTCGGAGCCGTAGATGTCTGCACCGGGAACTCTGGTGCCAGTGTCGATAAGGAAGACATGGCTAGAGCCAGAATCATTTGGGGCGGTACTGAGCCTGGAGCCAACAGGGTCACAGGTGGCAGCGCCAAAGTAGTAATCAATTTCACCTTTTTATAAGTCGAGTCCCTACGATCTCCAGAGGGAGAAGAAGGGAGTGACCTTGATGAAGAAGAGGAAGAACACCTCTTATGGGGTTTAACAGGAGAGGGTGAGCTCTCTGACTCAGAAATAGCCTCAGAGAAAGGAGATTTTAGAAGACCTTTCAATATTAATTTATTCTTCCTCTCGTTAAGAGTCCTGATTGAAAAATATTTACATATCCCACACGGGGGATCCACAGTAAGGTGGGAGATATTCAGACAGTAGACACATAAGTCATGGCCATCAGAAAGTGGTAACTTACGGCAGCAATCCTTACACTCCTTGAAACCAGTGCTAGTTTTCTTATCCGACATAATGATGTGGAGAAGAAGAACAATACCAAAAGGAAGAGGAAAAGCTACCCAAAAGGGTAAGAAGAGAAAAGGAAGGATTACCAATGATGGTAATAAAGAATTACCTCATGATAAGAAAAAGGGTAATAAAGTGAAAAGACTAAAGGGAGAGAGTCTAAAGTATACAATAGGGTAAGAAAATATTATATAAACTATTTGAAAATATTTAAAGTAAAAACAAAGTATAAAACTTTCAAAAAATTAGGCACTTAGCTGAGAGAGTGGCTTGACATGGCTGTACAGCAACGCTGCAAATGAGATCTGAGGTAACAGGGAGCATAGCTTTCTGGGTAGGACCTTTGCTCGAGAGTTTTTGTCTGACGCGAGCTTGATATTGGCCGGCTCAGTTCCGAGGACGGAACCGATAACCCATCAGTTAGGAATGAACGAAGATTAACAATATCAGATCATTGGTTACTTTACTTCACTGTCACTTTATTTTTGTACTTTATAGGGTTTCTCACTATTTGAACTTGTTTTTTGTTATATGTTATGCATTTAATGGTTCATGGTTAGGTGTCAGTTGTTTTACTTTAGTTATTCAGTAAGGACTCAGGGACACAATGTTGGCCAAGTATGATATTTAGACATTTTGAATGTCAACATTTTTGGATTTCAGTTACTGTTTAGTTCAAAGTATATGTGTTGATATTATCGTACTTGATCATTTCCTGTTTTGAGATGGTAATATAGACCCTTTGGCAGCCACTAAAATTAAACTTAACAAGGCCTTACTGGGTTTAGGCATTTCAGATCCTGTATCCCAGCTCTAAAAATCATTTTCTTAGTTACACTCATTTGCTTACCCAGTATTCCTGACAGAGTACTTTGCAGGGAATTTTTAAAGTCTGTGAAGTCATTACATTCTCAGAACATATCTTCTTAGTTACCTTTCTTTTTTCTTTCACACCTCCAAAATTTGCCATTTACCCGAAGAAAAATTTTTGGAGTCTGCTTGGGGTATAAAAATATCTATGAAAACACTTCCAGGCAAACATCCTAAATGTTACAGACTTTTGTTTGCATATTTGGGAGCCATACAGATATCCTGTCATTGTTTCTTTATGAAGTCCTTATCTAATCTCTCTTCCCAATCTTTTATGACTCCTTCTGATTGATTCCTGTAGTTATAGTTCAATATTTTACATACTCTACTAATTATCCATTTTTAACAACAACTTCTGTTGTAGATTCAATTAACTCAACCAGTGCAGGTCTTTCATTTAGGATTCCCCTATCCCCTTCTCCTGTCTATATTTTGATATCAATCCCTGATAAGGAAGACAATCAACAGCCTGCAGTACAAATGCCTTTTTGGCCTCTTCCTATTCTATTGCCTTTCTTTACTTATTTGCTGTCAAAACTGTGGTCCCTTTGCCAGCTTCCTCCAGTACATTCCAACTCCCTCTTGCCTATTCTCTGTACCCCTAATTGCAGTCATCCTTACTGGTAGAATCTCCTTTCTCCATTCCTATGTTGGCTTAGTTCTTAGTATACTTTCTGCTACTTCATGATGTAATATTCTCACTTTTAATTTCTCCAAGTCTTTTGGGTTTCTAATACCATGACGGTATGGACCCCAGTCCTAAGTCAAAGCATGATTAAAGTTCATGAAATTAGTATTGTTTCAGTCTTTGATGTTAGCCAAAAGTGCTCTTTGCAGTACCCGCAATGTGCCTAATAATGACTCCTTCTACAATTTGTACGGGGTTACATGGATTGGTACCATATCTAAATACGATTGTGGATTATTTTTTATAAGACCCATTGCTCCTACTACAATTGGAACTGTCTGGGTAGCTTTCTTCCACATTGCTCTTTTTTTCTGCCTGCAGATCCTGATATTTTATGACTTTGTGTTTCTGCTTACCCAAGACACTGTAGTCACTGGGTGTGGTGATTTCAATGATCAATGCTACTTTTGTCTTCTTCTCTTGGACCACTATATCCGGTTTTCTAGCATCTATCTTTTGAACTGTTGGTAATGGGTGATCCCATGTGATATAAACTTCATCATTTTCCATGATGCTTTGTGGCTTATGTTTCCAGTGTTTTTCAGCCACTTCAGTACCATAATGTTTACACAATCCCCGGTGCAACAGTGTTGCCACATTATTTTGCCTTTCAGTATACAGTCCTTCAGCCATTAGTATATCACAACCAGCAACAAGGTGTGCTACTGTTTCCAATTCTGTTTTACAAAACCTACATTTGTCTGTTTCTCCCACATGTTCAATGGACTTTGTAAACTAGCGTGTACATAGCCCATTATCTTGGGCTGCCAATATTAACCTTTCATCTCTTGGTTTGAATTTGCCTCTCCTTAACCATTCCTGCATTCGTTCCTGATCAATATGAGGTTCTTCCAGGTGTTTACTATAGTTGCAACTATATTTATACTTTTACCACATTCCTTGCCTTCTCACCTGGTCCTTCACCTTATATTCTTTCTTTTGTTTTTTTTGGCACATTCAGATGCCAATATGCTTCTGCTAAATTAAGCAGAGAAGTCATCTTAGATTTATTCTACTCATGTTTCAAAACTTTCACTACATTTGGGTCTTGTGAGGTCAGCAGATATGTGTGGATTCCCACAATTGTAGATCTATACATATAATCAATTTCAAGGAGTCCCATCCCTCCTTCGGAATGGGGAATATATAATCTTGGTTTACAATGATTTTTATAAATCATTTTTGAGAATGAAGCATCCTTCTTGTTTCCCTATCTAATCTATCCAACATGTTTTGGGGCCAATCAATCACTCCAAAACTGTAAGTTGGGACAGGAAGAGCAAATTGGTTTATAGCCTGGATTTTGTTCCTAGATTCAACTCTGTTTTCAGAATTAATTTAAGTCTTCTAAAGTATTCCTTACTAAGTTTTATTTGCATTTGTTCATGTTTTATTGTTGATCCTTCATCAATTCCCAGATATTTATACACTCCCTCTTGCCCAAGTTCTTTTATATCAAATTCTTGCCACAAACTGATGTTTTCCTGGTGCTGCAGTTTTCCTGCTTTAAAGGTTGCTTTTGTACACTTATCAAGATCAAATGAAATTCTTATATCATCTGAAAAAGTTTTGACAATCTGCAGCTATGCTTTCAGATCCTCATCTGATGAACTATACAGTTTTAAATCATTGACAAAGAGAAGATGAGAAGCCTTTACACCTTCTTGTTTTCTAGGTGCCAAATTGTAGCCATGTCCTAAGCTACTAAACAGCTTAATGGGTTAAGAGCAAGGCAGAATAGCAACGGTGACAGAGAGTCACCCTGGAATATCCCCCTTTGAATATTTATCCCTTGGATAATAATCTGTCCTTTATCATGGCTTAATTTTATTTATTTATTTAACATTTGTTGACCGGGAAAGTCCAACTAGGTTCCACAGATCCTGTTTTCAGTGGAGGCCCGGGGAGAAATGCTCCAGAAGCATGTCTTTAGAATGTGGGAGGAAACCGGAGTACCTGGAGGAAACCCACATGAATGCAGGGAGAACATGCAAACTCCACACAGAAGGCACCCCAGCCGAGAATCAAACCGGAGAACCTCTTGCTGTGAGGTGACAGCATTAACCGCTGCACCACTGCACCACCCTAATTGCAAAGTGTCTGCCACTGTTTCATGGCTATTGTAATATAGCTGATCAGTGTAGGGTGTGTCTTATACATTTTTAAACACTCTTTTATCCATGAATGTGGGATACTATCAAATGCTTTTTTGTAGTCAGTCCATGCTATACTTAGATTCTTTCTCTTTTTGCAATTCTCCAGTATGACTTTATTTAACAACACATGATCCTTTGTTCCATATGACTTTCTTTTATTGCCCTTTTGTTCTATTGCCCTAATTGAGTTTTCTTTTAAATGACTATAAACTCTGTCAGCATCAATTCCCATGTATAGTTTATATGTTGTCGGAAGGCAAGTTATTGGCCTATAATTTTTAGGGTAGTTTGCAGATTCACTATTTTGCTTGTTGTTAGCCAGGTTGGTGTCTGTTTGGGGTGCACATAGAAATAGTTCTTACCCATGGCTCAATCTTCATGCAAAGATGTTAATACTTTTAACCAAAAGTTAGGTACTGCATCTGGACCTGGGGTTTTCCAATTAGAAGCTTTTCTTAACTTTGTTTCAGTCACTTTGGCTGTTACTTCACCCCATTTCATATCCTGCACCTTTGAACTTCTTATTCTTTCTTTAACTTCTTCTATCCATTTAGCATCTTTGTTGTGTTCCACAGGATCTTCATAGATACTTCTCCAAAATGTATCTATTTCCTCTTTTTTGGTGGTCTTTCAATTCCTTTTACCTTGTTTCCCAATTCTCTATAAAACTTTTTTGGGTCATCAATAAATTGCTTATTTTGTACTTTTCCCTTATATTTATCTGTGTATCTTCTAAGTTTTTCTGCCTGTGCTGAAATTTTTAGTTTGTTATTTGCAATACTGCATGATAGGGTCTGTTATAATACTGCAAATTGCTTTTATCACATCTATCTTTGTTAGTATTTTTGTTGATCTATTCCCTTTTCTATAGTCTTGTAACAGTGACAAAACCAAATTAATCAATATAAAGAAGGCAGACCCAAAGATATTTGAAGTGAAATGCAGGCAAATGCATCTTAATTGCTTTATAGTTTTCTTTATTGGATATGTCAATGATGATATTCGATTTCTCCACTTCCTTTCCCTTGCTACCCTGTTTTCTTGTGGTAGAACTTTATCAGTTATTAATTTAGCAGCACAGTAATATATCCTGTTTACGTCTGTTATATCACATAGATCTCTATGGACAGTCCTAATTACTGCATTCATTTGTTTTATCAGACTTCTGACTTTTTGGGTTTTATTGACCTTCTGCAGTCTATTTCTCTCATTTATCTTAATGTATCTATCCATGTCTGTTAAGTCAAGCAACTGTTCTCTTAGCTCATTTTCTTCCAAACTGAGGGCACATCCCTTGTATTCCATTTCCTGTGGGCATTCTATAGAAAGTTCATTAGTATCTTCCTGTGGCACCTTCTCTTCAATTTCATCATGTACCATCCATTGCTTTGTTAGATGGGAACTCACTGGCCTATCACTTCTCAACATTGACTGCATCAGAGTTTCCACAAGTTACCTGTTCCATTCCTTGCTGTCTAGCTTCAAGTGAATGTTTATACTGGTTTCCTGTGGAAGGCTCCAAAATATCTTGATATGGAACCTGACCAATTGTTTACTGTTCCACTGGTTTTCCCTTAATTTCGATATCAATTGCTCTTTCCTGATGTGGTACTTTCTGCATTCGATTTACTACACTGAATCCTTCACTTTGCAGGCACTCCATAACCTCAGTTTCTATGTCTTTAACTTCTCCATTACTAATCTCTTTTTTTACTTTTCCTCTTTGTCTTCTTATTTTTTGTATTGTAAAGTTTTCCATGTCTGTATTCCTTTGCCTATATTTCTCTTCAAACATCTTTGGTGCTGCTCTTTTTGTATTGGTCAGTTTTGCTTTCTCCTTTGCATAAATATTACACCATAGAAAATCTCTTTTTCTTTTCCATGTCCATATTTCTTCTTCTTCTTCTTCAGAAGTCTCCTGATCTTCCTGTCTCTCCTTACTTTGGGGACTCACTGCATCATGCTGTGATGTAACCCTGTGTTAGACCTTCTACACCAAATTCTTCACTTCACAGGCACTCCATAACTTCAATATTGTTTGGCATCTACTTCTCAGAAGTACAGGCCAACATGGGAGGACTTTGGCTGACAAAGTTTGCAGATGACTGCAAACTGGGCGCCATAGTGGAAAGTGCATCGGACACTGATATCCTTCAGAAGGGACTCACGGAAACAGATAGCTGGTGCCAGAGCCATGGCCTGAAGTTAAACGCCAAAAAATGTATAGTCATACCCTTCGGGAAAAACAAGGTAACCCCAAGCTACCATATAGGTGGCAATCCACTAAGCACAGAAGAGGTTATCAGGGACCTGGGGACCCAGGTTGACAGTGGCCTTTCTTTTGACACTCACATTGCTAAAGTGGTTAGAAAGACCTTCTACATTGCCCACCTGATCATGAAGGGATTCACATCCAGATCTAGTGAGGTCATTGTTCCCTGTACTCTTCACTTATCAGACCAATGATCGAGTACAATGCCCCATTCGGGATGTATCTCACCCGACATCTGCAGCAATTGGAGAGACCCCAAAAGTTCCTCACCAAAAGGATAAAGGGACTCCAAAATCTGTCATATGCTGCCAAATTGAAGAAACTCCAGCTCTATTCAGTCGCATACCGTCTGCTCAGAGGTGACATGTGCCTGACATACAAGGCCATGTCCAACCCGGAATTAATGGACATGCTCCACCTCAAAAATCCAAATCCACCAAAACCACTAGAGCAAGCGACTTAAACCTTAGCACGGATATAAATAGGACGTGCTGGAGGGATAGATTTATCACTCAGAGACTCCCTATGCTGTGGAATAAAATCCCGGTCCATGTGAGGCAGAGCACCTCGCTGACTCTGTTCAAGAGAAATCTAGACCTGTGGATGGGAGATCGTAGGTTTACCCCGGGAATCATCTCTGGGTCACTGCTGGACAGAGGCACAACAAACTAATGGGCACAGTATTTTTTCATATAAGGGGTGGCGTAAGCCACAATAATTTGGGCTAGGCTTATAAATGCCTTAGGGCAGATAGCCTAGTATAAACCTATGAACCTATGAACTTCTATTTTTTTAACTTCTGTTTTACTAATCTTCTTTTCTACAGTCTATCTTTGTGATATTATTTTTTTATTTTGAAAATTTCCATATCCAGATGCATTTGCCTGCATTTCACTTCAAATATCTTTGGGTCTGCCTTCTTTATATTGATTAATTTGGTTTTGTATAAATGTTGCACCATATTAAATTTCTATTTCTTTCCCATGTCCATATTTCTTTTTTATACTTTTCAAATATCTCTAGGTTTTGTTTATATTTTTGCACTTCCTTAGATGCTTCTTTTTCCATACAGATCAACGTTTCTTTATGTATATACTGTTTTTCACAAATCTGTTGTATTAATGAATGCAAATTTTCATTTGAAGCTGCTAACAGTTTTTCTTGTGGAAGTATTTTTCTTTCCTGTAATTTCTTTCTTAATTGTTTTGTATATCTTGTGTCTTGTAATTCTGGGCTTTTGGCATAATAGTGACAATTCATAATCTCTTTCTTATCCTCAGTAGTCCACTCTATCATGTTTATGGCTCTTCTTTGGCCTATCAGTTTTTGTGGACTACTACTTCCTTATACAACAGGGGGCCATCCTCCCTCTGGGCCTGTTCTGGCCCGATGGTGGGAATATTTCTGCATTTTGAGGATTTTACACTGTCATTTTTTTCCAGTCCTGGCACCAGTGTGCCTGCCAGGATTGGGCACTTTTTTATCCTGGGTCTTGTGCACCTAGCTATCTCTTTTAATTTTTGACTTACTTCTGTCCATGATATATGCTATATAAATACAGTCTATATATCAGTGTCACATTGGTGTGATTTTGTGAAAACAGGGTCCACCTTGCGAAGACTTGAGGATGAATTCTATTTCAGCAGTACTACTCTCCTTTGCTTGCTGACTTTTCATCTGTCCATTCGGACCCTTCTGTATGATTGTTGTTATTCTCCTTAAGGATCTGTAACCAAAATCCCATTCTTTTCTTATTTCTTGAATTATCCCTCTGCTTCATCATCTCTTTCCACTTTGAACTGTAGCTTTCTGCATGTTTTATTTATAAGAGCCTTAACTGTGTAGCTCTGAAATATCCCTTCAAATCAGATAATCCTAAACCTCCTTGTTCTCGAGAGGATCAACTTATCCCACTTGACCCTTGCCCTTTTCTCTTCCAAAATAAAATCCTTCAACTCTATTAATTATTGTCCACAACTTCTCCTTTGGTGGATAAAAATATGCCTGACCTGTGTATAAAACTAAAGGCACTAAAATATTTTACTGCTTGTATCTTACTATGCATATCCATAGGCAAGAGTCTCTAGTTTCTCAGTTTTTGTTTTTTCTTTTTAGTCTCTTCCCATATAGCCTTAGCTGCCATAACTAAATCCTTTTTAATCTGTTCTCCTAAATACTTCATTTTATCATGGTCCCCATAAATATGGGTATTGCCGGACCAATTCATGTGTGGGTACAGAGTGTATAGCTGTAGCAATAGCCTTTGTTTTATCTTCATTAAATTTATAACCCCCCACCCCAAAAAAAAAAAAAAAATGGTCTTGGAATATTCCACAACACTGAGATGTCCTTTTCTGGTTCCATCAGGTACAAAATAATATCATGCAAATAATGCCAACTTTTCTTGAACACCATACCAATTAGATCCTTGTATTTCTGAGTCCCTTATTTTCTTTGCCGATGTTTCTAAATGTAACAAGTAATGGGGAAACAGGACACTTCTGCCTAGTTCCTCTGTTTAGACACAACATATCAGAGAGGAACCCTCCCACTTTGATTTTTGCCTCCAATTCCTCATATATCCTTCTAATTAACTTTATTATTGCATCAGGAAATGCAAATGGTTCCATTGCCGTACTGATAAAATTCCAACTTATTCTGTCAAATGCTTTCTCTGCATCAAGAGCTACTGATAACATAAGTATTTTCTTATATTCTGCTTTCCTCTGGATCATCATTGTTCTGTTAATATTGTCAAATGTTTGCCTCTCCTCCACAAAACTAATCTGAGCCATATCTAACAATTTTATCATCACCTTTTCCATTCTTTTAGCCATTATCGAAATAAACACTTTACAATCATCGTTTAGAATTGAGATGAGCCTATGTGAAGCTGGATCAAATGGGTCTTTACTATTTTTCGGTCTTACATCAACCACAGCTTTTTTTCAGGATGTTGGTGCCTCCCCTCAATTTAAAATGCAGTTGAACAAAACCTTCCAGATGTTTTACACTTTCTTCCCTCTTAAATTCCAGACTTCCTCCCAAAATACCATCTTATCTTGGCAAGTGCAAAAGTAAATGTCCTTCTTATATGGTTTATTGCAAATTACTTGGCAATATGCATTAGTCTAGACTGCTGTTTATGTTATCATGTTCTGGATATTGGTGTCATGTATTACATCTTAGTCAAAGTGTAATCCCAGGTGCTTTTCATAAATGATAGTTTCAAGGGAGGTTTTCTGTTACCTGATTAAGTATATGATACATTGGATGAGTGGCCTAATTCTATTCTGGTTTATCTTGGACTGCCCTATTTGAGGTTGGAGGTAACTTTTAAATATGAGTTACTGGCTAGACTAAAGTGGTTTACAGAGTAGTTGCTTGTTGCTTAGTAATGAAACTATGAATCTAAATCATTAAAACAATAAAATACATATTAGGTATTTTTCTATTTTAGACTGAGTAAAATTATTTAGCATAACCAATTAAACAATACTATTTCAATGGATATTTTTTAAACATTTTTAGCCACTGCCAACTTTGTATATATCACATTTCTTCCTAATCTGGGAGAAGTATCTCATATCCCTTTGCAATTTATGAACAAGCTAGTACAATGTATCAACAGCACTTTGTCCAGACAATTTCAGTGAGAAATGGATCTGCCTTTTTTTGTTTAGTTTCTTTTAGGAAAGAATACACAGTGAACCAATTAAAATTATTTATTTATTTATTGGAATTTGTATACCAGGAAAGTTTGACTGGGTCATGAGGTACCCATTTTCAGTGGAGGCCCGGGGAGAAAAGTTACCAAAATTATTACAGAAACATATCTTAAACAAATATACAATTACATTTGAGTATTTTTATTAAGATGATGTGTTAGAATAAAAACTTTTCTGACACATAATTCAAGACAATTAAAAACACGTTTGAGCAAAG
This sequence comes from Protopterus annectens, assembly GCF_019279795.1. Classification (NCBI taxonomy): domain Eukaryota; kingdom Metazoa; phylum Chordata; order Ceratodontiformes; family Protopteridae; genus Protopterus; species Protopterus annectens. The sequence continues at coordinate 1,510,002,187 of NC_056735.1, read as the reverse complement.
GAATGACCGAGAAAGGAATTAATGTTATGAAAAGAGTAGGTATAGATGAAGAAGGACAGAAAATAAAGAAGAGAGGTATAGAAGAAAACAGTAGGGAAGGGCAGAGTGAGGTAATGGAGTAATAGTAAGAGGCAGGTAGAAAGAAAGGTAAGACATTCAGTATGGGATGGAAGGTGTGGAGGAGAGTGGAAACTGGAGCTATTGGTATCAACCAGGATTTGAGTAGAAGCAGATCCATAATTTGGAAAACAATTCTTTCATGTTGAGTTTAAAGGTTGGGAGGTTTGGATTTACTCTGATTGCTAAATGTATGGTGCTCCAGGCTTTAACTGCAGGATAAGAGTTTAGGCTTTGTCCAACCAACTAAGTTTATGCAGAGAAAGATGTTGTTTATTCTTTGATCTAAGGACACTTTCATGTAGGTAGTTGTAAAATAGAGAGTTAATGGTAGGGCAAGCTGCAGGTTTGTGAATTATTTTCTGGGCAGTTGTAAGGTGAAGGTAAATGAGATACTGTGGGAGTTCAAGCCAGTCAAGAGACTGTAGTGCTATAACAGTGATGACTGTAATGTGTTCCTTAATTTCCAATTTTGGTGATTTTATTATAACAGTGAGGTTTGTATGTTACTAAGGGTAGGTGCTCCATACGAAAGTGAGGGTGTATTTGGTGGATGTGCTTAGCAATTGTCTATACCTATATAGAATTCCTAGTTTATGATTTTTTATACCATTTTGGATATGAAGCTTGAACTTGAGGTTTTTGTCCGTGTCACACCTAATAGCGTGGCATGGGGAACTACTTTAGTTACAGTATTGTTTAGGGAATGAATCATAAAATGAGTTTCATTTATAGAAGTTGATTTGGGAGTAAAAATGGGGAGTTTTTTTTTGGATTGAGTAAAGGTTATTTTTAAGCTAGTTCTTAATAGAAGTGAAAGCTTCTTGAGTAATTTGTTGAAGGTGTGACAGACTATTGGAAGAGCGGATGATAGTTGAGTCATCCACATATAGTATTAGGGAGCTGTGAAGATTATTGATAAAAACATTAAAAAGGAAGGAACCAAGTATGGCACCTTGGGGGACTCCGGTGGTGTTAGGTAGACACGGAGAGGGGAACTTTGCCTTCTTACAGATTACTGTCTGTTTGATAGGTAGTTAGAGTACCATTAAAGTGAGGAAGATGAAAGGTCTAGACTACATAATTGCTGTAGGAGTTTAAAATGGGAAACAATATCAAAAGCCATGGACAGATCAAGAAATAGAGAAGAAACAACCTTACTAGATTCTCTTGCTTCAATAACAGTATCCATGAAGGATAATAGGGCAGTTGTAGTACTGTGAGTTGATCTGAAACTGTGTTGTGTAGGGGTTAGTAGTTGATTGTGGAGAAGATAGGTAAGACATTTTTTACATGTGTATTTTTCAAAGACCTTAGAGATGGGGGATGAGATGGCAGTGGGACAATAGTTAAATATTTCAGTATTTACCTCCTTTATGCAGAGGAATGACGAAATACTTTTTCCATAGAGCTGGGACATATGATTTGGAAATGGATCAGTTAATGAGTATGCTAATAGGGCAAGCAATTGCTTCTGCCACTAGTCTTAGATATTTGGCTGGAAGGTTATCTGCCCAGGTGGAACAGGATTTGAGCTTTCTTATAAAGGTAGTAGAAATAGGCTGAAGTGTGCATGTAGGAGGAGTATGAAAGATGCTTGAGAGAAGTTGGAAAAGAGAGAGGTTAGTGATATTTTTAGAGGGGTGTGTGTTAGGATTTCATTCCCAAATGGCATAATTTTCTACTTGATTGCATTTGCTTTTCTCCAATGCACTTAATATTCAGATGCATGTCAGTAAACTTAATCCCTCATGCAGTGTCACAGAGGGCACCATTTTGATTTTTGCTGGGAGATTAACTTGGTTTGCCCATTACAAGAGTATACAGTTTGTATTCTCACTCTTTCTGCATTTTGCAATCTGAATAGCTAAGGATGCGAGCAACAATAAGAAAAGGAGAGGAACAGTTAAAACTATCAACTGTTCAGATTTTCACAGAATGTCCAGATTTCTGCCTCATATTTTTGGTCTGTTCCACTTTAAATTTGTAGTTTTCTGGAAAATCACTGAAGTCACTAAATAATGATGTAGGTTTGAGTTTCAGACTTCAGAAAATGCATGCTAACACAAATTCTGTTATTCTAGCAACTCTCTAAACTAAGGGTAATATTTAAAATCTGTCCCTATTTTGGGACCTTTGCCCCCCCCCCATTATTTTAGGGTTTGTCCAGATTTTTTTTGCTGACAGGTTCAAAGGTATGGGAGCAGTGGTAATATTTGTGCAAAGGACTGAGAATGAAATAAAAAATATATATATCACTTTTTCGTTGCAAGAATGAGCTCTTCACATCTAAATTAAAGTCAGTAAAAGTTCATGTTATGTGAACTTCAGCACCTTAATTAACCTCTTTTTATTTGTGCTCAGTCATACTTCAAGAATCCTTGTAACACTATTGCCAGAAACATGCACATAAATTGATTTTCACGGAGTATTGAGGGCATGCAGTGTAAATATTACTCACTGTAAAATGCCTGATATTACTGTATGGCATGGAGCTGGAAAACATGTGAAAGGAAGTATGTCCTGTGACATATTTTTAAATCTTGTAACACCAGAACTTGTAGAAGTAAGTCAGTGTTTCAAGAATATTGAAACTGCAGCATATATAAATTATGTACCAAGAGATGAAAGGCGTAATGGTCTTCTTAAGCTGAAAAATTGGCTTTCCAATTGTTGCTGGAGCCTTAGTAATTTCATCAAACATAACATGCCCCAAGCATCACACACACAGACACACACAGACACACACAGACACACACAGACACACACAGACACACACAGACACACACAGACACACACAGACACACACAGACACACACAGACACAGTTGTCATCTATCAGGCCTAATGATACCACACCTCCAATGTTTTGCAGTGAACTCCTGTAAATGGCATCTACTGTATGTTGTCATTGATCACAAATCTGTTCAAAAGCAAGCCTGTCTATATACAGCCAAACTCAGACAAAAATGCATAAGTAATACTTTTACTTATGCATGACCTTGCTTCTCTTACCATGCACAAAACTTCCCTAAGTTGAAGTCTTAATAGTTCACAAACCCTGAACAGTGTTGCAATAACTCCACTAAACAAATGTACTGAAACAATGAATGCACTGACGTCAAACTTTTATATCAGTTGGAGTGCCCGATTAGACTCTTTCCTAATCTCTAGCTTCTTCTTGACCATCTGTCTCACTGCAAATATCAGGTCGGTTGTATTGCATCCTGGTCTGAATCCAAACTATCATTTCCCATCTTACTTTCTACTACTGTTTGTATTTGTTTATCAAATACTCATTCCAGAACTTTTATGCAGTGTCACAGAAGACTGATACTTAGGTACTGCCCACAGTTGTGGATGTTCCTTTTGTCTTGTATAATGACACCAGTATGCTTATTCAAAAGTCTTCTCTGATATGCCTTTCTCTACACACTACTATGAGTCCTCTCAGGAGCCATTTCTCCCCATTTTACCCAACATCTTAATCATATCTGTTGTGGACTCACCTGAGCCTGCTGCTTTACCCAACTTCATTTTTCCTTGCTGGTGTTCTTACTTCATCTAGATGGGCTCCTCTTTCACTGTAGTCTGGTTCTGGGGCATTACAGCTTCTGTGGGATTTTCTTCTTGCAGAAGTTGCCTGACATACTCCTGCCATCTGCCTATGATGTCCTGTGAACCGGTGAACAAGCTGATGCTAGCATGCATGTCCTAGAAGAGTGTCTGACTATCTTTTTTACCTTTCTGCCTTTACCTTGCAATCTGATAGATTTTCTTTCTGCCATCTACCGAGTTACTTTCCAGAAGCTGTTCAAGTTCATAGGTTCATAGGTTCATACTAGGCTATCTGCCCGAGGGCATTTACAAGCCTAGCCCATCGTTTTGTGGCTTACGCCACCCCTTTAGTATGGGGAATTATACCCATTATTTTGCTGTGCCTCTGTCGAGCAGTGACACTGAGGTAATCCCTGGGGTATATCTGCGATCTCCCATCCATTGGTCAAGATTTCTCTTGAACAAGGCCAGCGAGGTGCTCTGCCTCACATATACCGGGATTTTGTTCCACAGCATAGGGAGTCTTTGGGTGATGAATCTATCCCTCCAGCACGTCCTATTAATAGCCGTGTCGAGGTTTAAGTCTCCGCCCTTGTGGCTCTGATGGATCTAGATTTTTGAGGTGAAGCATATTCATCAAATCTGGGTTTGACATGGCCTTGTATGTTAGGCAAAGGTCACATCTGAGCAGCGTGGCGACTGAATAGAGCTGGAGTTCTTTCAGTCGGGCAGCATAGGACAGATTTTGAGACCCTTTATCCTTTTGGTGAGGAACTTTTGTGGCCTCTCCAGCTGCTGCAAGTGTCGGGTCAGATACATTCCAAATGGGGCATTGTACTCAATCATTGGTCTGATGAGTGATGAGTAGAGGGAGACAATGACCTCCCTTGATCTAGATGAGAATCCCTTCATGATAAGGTGGGCAATGTAGAAGGTCTTCCTAACTACTTTAGCTACATGGGTGTCGAATGACAGACTACTATCAACCTGGGTCCCCAGGTCCCTGATAACTTCTTCTGTGCTCAGTGGATTGCCACCTATTTGGTAGCTAGGGGTAACCTTGTTTTTCCCGAAGGGTATGACTATGCATTTTTTGGCATTTAACTTTAGGCCATGGCTCTGGCACCAGTTATCCGTTTCTGTGAGACCCTTCTGAAGGATATCTGTGTCAGATGTGTTTTCTACTATGGCACCCAGTTTGCAGTCATCTGCAAACTTTGTCAGCCATAACCCTCCTGTGTTTGCTTGTACTTTGGAGAAGTAGATGCCAAACAAGAGTGGGCCCAGGACTGAGCCCTGTGGGACACCACTTGTGACAGGCTTTGAGTCTGACATGGCGCCAGCAACTCTGACCCTGTGGGTTCTGTCACTCAGCCAGTTTGCAACCCATCTTGTGATGTATGGGTTAATATTTAAGATGAGTTTTTCAATGATACCCGAGTGGGGTATTGTATCGAAGGCCTTCGCCAGATCGAGGTAGGCTGTATGGACTGCCTTTCCCTCATCAATGGCTTTGGTGACTGTTTCAAAAAGTCAACCAAGTTTAAAAGGCATGATCTGCCTTTGACAAAGCCAAACTGGGTTGGATCCAAAGTCTGCAAATTCCCTATGTCTTCATTTATGAGGTCCATTATGATCCTCTCCATGGCTTTGCAGATAAGGCTTGTCAAGCTAATGGGCCGGTAATTTCCAGGGTCGGTGGAGGCACCGCCTTTGTGAAGTGGGACCACAGTTGTAGTGCGCCACTCCTGGGTGCGTATCCAGAGGTAAGACTTTGATTAAACAGCTGTCCTAGCTGTGGGTTTAATTCCTCATTGAGTTCGTGGAGCACACAGCCGGGGACACCATCAGGTCCCATGGATGCTGTGTTTTTTGCTTTGGAGAGAGCAGTTCTCACTTGGGCGTTGGAGATGTTTGGGGGGCTGCAATTGTTTGGTATAGATATCTCTCCTTTTGGGGAGGGGAGAAGTTTGCACTGAACCTGTCAGCCAGTATGTTGGCAATGTCCGTAGGATCAGTAATCTTCACATCATTTTGAACTAGTTCTGAGCATATCTGGGAGTTTCCTCCCAGGTTTCTAACATAGCTAAAGAAGGCCTTATGATTGTCTTTTGAGTCTTTAGCTATTTTTCTCTCAAAATTTGCTTTGGATGATTTTATGAGAGCTTTTAGTTTTTTACTTATAGTGATAAAGGGTGTCTTACCTTTTAAGGATTTTGCTCTATCTTGTAGTAGCTTCCTCCTTTTGTTGTAGAGTTTGTTTATGGCTGGGGTCCACCAGACTGGACGCTTGCCTTTGGTACAAAGAGTCTTTGTTTTGCTTGGGATTGCCTTATCCATGCAGTCCTGCAGGTGCTGGTAGAAGGCATTTGTAAGTGATTCAGCGGCTTGTGTACTGTTTTCCGCCGGCTCGGGGGCCTTAAAGGAGACCACACTAGTCTTTAGAAGTGTGAAGTCGGCTTTTGAGAAGTTCTTTACTGTGGTCTTTTTGATTTCAGGTGGGGGTGGGATGAGGACCTCCAGCGAGATTAGTTTGTGATCTGATCTCACCAGTGAGGGTATACTTCGGTGTTGAACATTGTGCTCCCATGTTCGTGATGATGAGGTCAAGTATGTTATCTCCTCTTGTGGGGATGGTAACTAGTTGTTCCATGGCATTTGAGTTTATGAATTCCAGGAACTTTTGGGATAGGGTGTTTGGGCTTGAGTAGTGTTCCCAGTCTATATTAGGGTAATTGAAGTCACCTAGTATGATGGTGTTTGGTGATACATTTATCCCCTCTAGTGTTTTCAGAAAGGCCATGTGAGGTTCCTGAGTTTGTGAGGGTGGCCTGTAACATGCTACAATTTGCAGAGCAGTCTTGCCTATGGTTAATTGCACCTGGATGGTCTCCGATGCATCGTGCGTTGCCACCAGTCTTGAGGTGTGGGTGTCCTTGATGAATATGGATACCCCCCCTCCTTTCTTGGTATTGTCCGGATTTTGGGGCCGGAACGCATGATATGAGGTAAAACCTGATAGTGCTGGGGTGCTCTCAGGAGCCTTGAACCAGGTTTCTGTCACAGCACAGACATCGATGTTCTCCATACTGAGAAGGGCCTCGAGTGCGTGCATTTTGAGATTGACTTCTGGCATTGAGCAGCATTACCCTTAATTTTTTTCCTTTTTTGTGTTCTAGGGTGGTAGGTTTAGAATTTGAGCCTTGCCTAAAAAAGGCACTATGGGGGTGGCAAGAGCCTTTGCCAATATCCGGAATCCCAGGGGTGACAGGTGCAAGCCATCCCTTGCGAAGCAGCGTGGCTTGTCCGGCATGTCATCCCAGGCAGACAGACACTGGATCCCCTTTGAATGACACCAGTGTTTAAGCCAATTGTTAAAGCTGATCATCTTATCTCTGTATTGTGGCATCATTCTTGGTGAAGGTAGGATACTGCTCAAGGTCAGGGTCATACCTGCCTGGGCTACATAATCAGAGAGCTCCTCAATGTCTCTTTTCATGTAGTCCAAGGAGGTACATCTCAGGTCGTTTACACCAGCGTGGACAATGACTGAGTCGTATTTGTACCGGCTGTTGAGAGACCTGAGTGCTTGCGTTATGTGGCAGATTCTAGCGCCCGACAGGCAGCTTACTGTGACCTTCTCCTTACTCAGTCTTGTGAGCGGGACGTTAGTGTGTCTGACTATGGAGTCACCAATGACTAGTGTGTCTGGCATTTTGTTTGGCCTTAAGGGCTGTGACTGTTTGACACTCTGACTGTGAGGTCTATGTGTTGCAGGTGATGTGTTCTGAGGTGGTGGTTGTTTGGGTGCCTGCTTTGGTGGCCTCTGCTGTTTTGGTAGATTTTTGATCAGAGCCTCCGAGTATGTCTTTGTGTGTTTATGTGTATGATTTGAGGTTGTGATGGTACTATGTGAGACTGGGTCTATAGTGTGTGTGGTAACCTTCTCCTCCTGACTGGTCTTGCCAGTCCTATGTTGAGAGAGCTCAGCCTCCAGTTTGGCCATATAGTTGCATCTCTCGCTTTTGATACCTTGTTCTTTGCTACTGCAACTCCTCTCTTATCCTCTTTTTTTAGCCGAGTGTTCCTTTTTAGCCTTGTCCACACCTACCATTCTATATGAAAAACATTTTTATATGGATATATAGCTATTGATCTCAAATAAGTATATATCATATTTATTTGGTCACATGTGTATGTATTTAATTTTTTCATCTTGTATCTTTCCCCCTTCCTCAATCATAGTCCCTTCCTTGTCACTTTCTTCACACCTGTATTTGTTTACTAATTACTTGTACATTTTACTAATATGCAAGTGGCAATTTATCTTATTGCGTTCACTCTCTGCTCACTGTCTGTGCTGGAGTACTGCTAACGCACAGTTGTGTGCCTTTTGATCAGTGATCAACACTTTTTTACTCTACTCTTTATATTTCATTTGTTGTATCCTCATGGGCTGAACTCGAAAACTGCAATTATGGATTAGGCTTCAACCCGGGTTAACAAAGGCTATAGAAAACTAAATAAATAAATAAATAATACTTGTGATTTGTGTATTCACGCAATATAGGATTGTGATAGGATATATAAAACAACATCAAACTGAGCTGCTATGAATTACTGACACTAAGTGTTTTATATTTGTTGATTACTTGTATACCTCTGTTTATTACAATCTTCATGTATTTTTTTCTGGAGCTTTTTCTGCAAAACGTTTATTAACTCGTTACATGATATTGATTTTAATTAATGATATTCTGTTTAGATTTTGTATGTTTGTTGATTGCTTGTATACCTCTGTTTACTATGTTCTTTATGCAATATTGGAATTTTTATGGAGCTTCCCCCAATGCCTGTGATAAAAAGAGGTAGCTTTCTGCCCAATCAGACTACCCCTTTAAACAATTACAATAAATCAATAAATAAAATGATTACATACAGTGTACTGACAGTGAGTCATTCATCAGAAATGCACTAGTACAAGTTGTGACGACCGTGCACTGGCCCAGCAATCAAGGAGCCTCAATCCTCACCACTAACACCAGGGAGGTTGTCTCATAGAAGAGGGGAAAGGATAACAAATGCACACAGTAAAGTACAATTTCCCTTAAGTGCACACAGAGATCACAGTCAGTCTGGGGCTGGTTGCTCCCTTGCTCACCAGGTCCCCAATAAGACTCCCCACCGGCACAGCTATAGGGTCCAGATCTTAGCCTAACTGGGCAAGCTAAAACCTCCAGTACCCTCTCTGCCCAACCAGTGCTTTGTGTCCCTGCCAAGTAGCTGACACAACACACATACACTTTGAGATATACAACTTCACAGACACTCCTGGGAAAGGCTGACAGATTCTCCAACTATGCCCCTTTACCCAGACTACATGGTAGTAATTACTGCCACCACCCAGTTAATAATATCAGGTACTAAAAGGCCCTTAAAAGGGTGTCCAATTATTAGTGCAATATTAATATCCAACAGTAGTATGACTAACAGTCAAGGTTTACTTTAGAGTGGCCTATTACAATAACCTCTATAAATATGCAATGTACTCTAGAGCTTATCTCTACACAAATCAGCCACAGGTAGAAGGTTTTGAAAATATTTAATAATAAATAATTAAAACACAAGACAAAACTACTACACCCCAGAGATATCTAAGAGTTCAGAGATCACACAGAAACTTAAAATAATACAGCATGACAAGTCAGATTTCAAAGAAAAATACATAATTAATCTTTACTAGCTTTAACTATTCCTACAAGAAATCACAGTGCTAAAACTTACATGTGAGCATAAGGCAGAGTGCTGGTAAGTTCAGTCTCTTCTGAGAAATAGTATTTAAATATTACTAACAAACGTTTGCTGGGTCCCTCCCCAAATTACATCATTTCTGACACTTAGGTTTTCCCAGGCAAACAAACTGCATTATTTAGCAATCTAGCACCTGCACAGAAACTTACAATAAAAGACATTTCACATGTATAGTCTAACAGAAACTAGAGCAATATGCTACTCAATGCCAGGAGTTTAAATCTCAAAATGCAAGCACTCGAAGCACTCCTCAGTATGGAGAATGTCGACATCTGTGCAGTAACTGAAACCTGGTTCAAGGCTCCACAGAGTACCCCAGCACTACAGGGTTACAACTCATACCACACATTTCGGCCACAGAACATGGACCGAAACACAAAAGGAGGGGGTGTATCCATATTCATCAAGGATACCTACACCTCCAGGTTAGTGGTGCAGCATGATACCTCCGAGATCATCCATATGCAACTAACATCAGGCAAATTTGCAATGCAAATTGTGGCCTGCTATAGATCACCCTCCATGACCCAGGACCACCACTCCACCTTTCTGGAGACACTGGAAAACATGAAGGTCCTATATAACACCCTGATATTTGGCGATTTCAATTACCGTACTGTTAACTGGGAAAACTACTCAAGTACAAACTCCCAGGTCCAGTGCTTCCTGGAATTTATCAACTCAAATGCCCTGGATCAGCTGGTAAACTCCCCTGCCAGAGATGAAAACATATTGGACCTGGTCATCACCAACATGGGCGACAGGTGTTCCACACCGGAGGTCAACCCGTCACTGGTTAGATCAGACCATAAACTAATCACTCTGGATGTCCACACCGCACCACCACCTCTAACCAAGGAAACCACAGTGAAAAACTTTTCTATAGCAAACTTCACCTTACTTAAGACAGAGGTGGTAAGTTTCACAGCCCCCACGCTAAAGGATAACAGTGTCCAAGATGCAGGAACCTTTACAAATGCACTCTATGAGCACCTACAAGGATGCATGGATTGTGCCATCCCTAGCAAAACCAAGACTCACTCCCCTAAGAGAAGGAAATCAGTCTGGTGGACCCCTGCCATAAACAGGCTATAGAATAGAAGGAGGAAACGTTCAGGAGAAAAAGCAAATCCCAAGAAGGAAAGACATCCCTGATCAGTATCAGTAAGAAACTAAGGTCCCTCATAAAATCCTCCAAGGCTAACTTCGAAAGAAAAATAGCCAAGGATTCGAAAGATAACCACAAATCCTTCTTTAGCTATGTCAAGAATCTAAGTGGCAACTCACAGATATGCTCTGAGCTAGTGCAAAACAGCACAAAATATACTGAACCCACTGATATTGCCAACATCCTGACAGATAGATTCAGTGCAAACTTCACCCCCCTCTCACCCCCAAAAGGGCCCACAACAATACCAGAAAGGTGTAGTGTCCCAGAAATCACAGACGCACAGGTGAAAACAGCCCTTTTAAAAGCCAAAAGCACAGCGTCAGTGGGGCCAGATGGTGTCCCAGGCTGCATCTTGCAAGAACTACAGAACGAACTTACCCCCCATGTAAACACACTGTTCAACCTCAGCCTCTCCACAGGCTATGTGCCCATAGAATGGTGCACAGCAATGGTTATACCGCTCCACAAGGGAGGGGCCACAACTGACCCTGGTAACTATTGCACCATAAGCTTGACTAGCTTGGTCTGCAATTCTATGGAGCGCATCATCATGGAACTCATTAACAAAGACATTGGGAACCTCCAAACACTTGACCTGACCCAGTTTGGCTTTGTTAAGGGCAGATCATGCCTACTAGTCATCAAGGCCATAGATGAGGGGAAGGTAGTTCAGACAGCCTTTTGACATCATTTCCCACTCGGGAATTATAGAAAAACTCACCAGTCTGAACATAAACCCCTACGTCATGAGATGGGTTGCCAACTGGCTTACAGACAGAACTCACACGGTAAGAATAGTGGGCTCCAGGTCCAACTCTAAACCAGTCACAAGTGGTGTCCCAGAAGGCTCGGTCCTGGGGCCGCTACTGTTCGGCATATACTTCTCAGAAGTACAAGCAAACACAGGACTATAGCTAAACAAGTTCACTGATGACTGCAAACTGGGAGCCATAATTGACTCTCCAGCTGACACGGACATTCTCCAAAAGGGCCTTACTGAGACGGACAGTCATGGTCTCAAGCTAAATGCCAAAAAATGCATAGTCATCCCGTTTGGGAAAAACAAAACACCCATGAATTACCACATAGGTGGCAGCCCCCTTAATACAGAAGAGGTAATAAGAGATCTGTGGACCCAGGTAGATAGTAATCTCTCCTTTGACAATCATATTGCCAAAGTAGTTAGGAAATCCTTCTATGTAGCCCATCTAATTACTAAAGGGTTCACATCTAGAAATAAAGAGGTTATAGTGCCCCTCTACTCGTCACTCATCAGACTCATCATAGAGTAAAATGCCCCATTTGGGATGTACCTCACAAGACACTTCTAACAGCTGGAAAGACCACAAAAGTAAAGAGGATTACTGGCCTCAAACATATGACCTATGCATATCGCTTACACAGAGGTGATCTCTGCCTGACATACAAAGCCATGTCCAACTCAGAATTGATGGGCATTCTCCACCTAAAGAAATCCAAGTCACTGTGAGCCACTTGCTCTAGTGAGCTAAACCTCACCACAGCAATATATAGAACATGCTGGAGGGATAGATTCCTGTCACAGAAACTCCCCATGCTTTGGAACAAAATTCCTAACTACATTAGGGAGAGCCCATCACTAACACTCTTCAAGAGAAACCTTGACGAGTGGATGGGTAACAGAAAATACACCCCTGGGATCACTTCATTGGCTCTTCTTGACAGAGGCTCAGTTAATTAATCAATGGGGTGGCGAAAGCTGGCACACTGGCTAGGCTTATAAATGCCCTCGGGCAGATAGCCTAGTAGCTACCTATGAACCTTTGAACCTAATAAAGCACCTTCCAAATTCTGGTCATAAACTTTAGCCTTAAAACAATGGCATGAAACCTTCATCTAGCCACAGTGGAGCCGAATTCTAACATGAAAGGGTCACAACATGCTTCACTGGGCCAGTAGAGTGCAATGTTGTCACATATTTTGCAGTTTCACATTTCACAGTATTCTTTACATTCAAGAAACATGCCTGTATTTTACATTTATTATCAAGAAAACATGCCTGTATTTTACATTTATTTATACAGTTGATAGAATTATGTATCAAATTCTATTTGACTAGGCTGACAGCCTTTGCCCATCTCTCCCCAGTCATCACACCCCCCCCCCCCAGGAACTCAAGGAAGTTTTTCAAGTGCCCCTTGAGAAATGTGTACCTCACCCCATTCCCTGTCTTGAGAGCCCATCTGCATTGGCAATGCTACTCCCACTGTGGTGTTGCACTGACATATCATATGCTTGCAACCCCAGACTCCATCTTAGCAACTTGGCATTTTGCTGACTGGCTCTGTTTAACCATGTTAGAGGGTTGTGATCTGTCATCACAGTGAATTTTCTTCCATACAGATAAAGTTGAAGTTTTTGCAGTGCCCACACTGTGGCTAGACATTCCTTTTTTACCACTGCATAGCATTCCTTCCTGGGTTGGAGCCTATGACTGAGATAAACCACTGGGTGCTCTTCTCCCTCTGAAGAAATCTGGCTAAGTACAGCCCCCGCCTGCACAACAAAGTCTTTGCTGTAATCTGGATTGGCTAACACAGGGGGTCGTCCCAAAGCTTCCTTAAGCTTCTGAAATGCCTGCTCACATGCTGGGGTCCACACTACCTTATCTGGCCTGTTCTTCCTTGTCAGGTCTGTGAGGGGAGCAGCTATGGTACTGTAACTGGGAACAAACTTTCTGTAGTACCTTGCTGTCCCTAATAATGCCCTCACCTGCTTTTTTGGTAACAGGTGCAGGCCATGCCTGAATAGCTTCCACTTTAGCAGGTTCTGGTCTTATCTTACCACTCCCCACTCTATGTCCTAGGTAGAAGACCTCTGCCATTCCCACCTGACATTTGCTCGGCTTAATGGTCAACCCTGCCCTCTGTAGTCTGCCCAGCACCTCCCTGACATGTCGAAGGTACTCTTGCCAGGAATGGCTGAAGATAGCAATATCATCCATGTAAGCAAGGGCAAACCCTCCTGCACCTGCTAAGATATGATCTACCAGCCTCTGGAAAGTCACTGGGGCATTCTTCATCCCAAAGGGCATCTTTGTGAACTCATACAAGCCAAAAGGAGTCACAAAGGCTGACTTCTCTCTAGCACTGGGAGTCAAGGGCACCTGCCAGTAACCCTTGGTAAGATCAATGGTTGTAAGATACTTAGCCCCACCCAGCTGCTCTATGGTCTCATCTGTCCTAGGCATGGGATAAGCATCTGACTCTGTGCGACTATAATTTCCTGTAATCCACACAGAACATGTTGCTGCCATCCTTCTTTGGCACCAACACCACTGGTGAGACCCAGGGACTGTTGGGACTCTTGAATCACCCCTAGTTCCAACATCTCCTGTACCTCCTCCCTCAGAGTCTGTTGGACTCTCTCAGGCACCATATAAGGGGCCTGCCTGATAGGCCTTTAGGGTCGTGTATCCACCTGGTGCTGCACCAGGTGGGTGCTCCCTGGTTTCCCAGTGAACATGCCCCCAAACTCCTGCAACACTGCTGAGATTTCTCAAACCTGGGTAGGAGATAGCTGCTGGGACATTGCTACCCCTTCCACTGAGGTGTCAGCCCGAGCCTCACTGAGGAGATCAGTCACAAGATCTCTCTCAGACTCCTCCTGCAATCCACTGCAAATGCTCAGCACAAAGGCCTCCCTATCATGGTAAGGTTTCATCATGTTAACATGGTACAATTTGTGCTCCTGCCATCTGCCTAGCACTTCTACCATGTAGTTAACATCACTTACCTTTCTTGTCACCTTGTAGGGTCCCTCCAAAGCTGCTTGCAACTTGTTGCGTCTGACAGGAATGAGAACCATCACCTGCTGCCATACAGCATACTCTCTAGCTCGGGCATTCCTGTCATACCACACCTTTTTCTGTTGTTGGGCTTCTGCCAGGTTCTCCTGGGCCAGACCCATGAGTTCCCTGAGCCTTGTCCTGAGATTCAGGACGTATGCCACAACAGACTCCTTGTGAGACTCACACTCACCTTCCCAGTCATCCTGAATTAAATCTAGAGGTCACCTCACCCTATGCCCATACAGCAACCCAAAGGGTGAAAAACATGTGGATTCCTGGGGATCCCCTCTGTAAGCAAACAGATGGGGCAAATATTTGTCCCACTCCCTCTTAAACCGATCTGCAAATGCCCATAGCATGGACTTGATTGTAGAGCTTAACCTCTCAACAAGACCATTAGTCTGGGAATAGTAGGGGGTGGTCTTCATGTTCTTCACCCCACAGGACTTCCACAGACAAGCCAGCAGGTCTGACATAAAATTGGCACCTCTGTCAGACAGTATTTCCTTTGGGAAACCTACCCTGTTAAAAATCTGTAGCAAAGCATTTGCCACTTTCTCTGCCTCAATGAAGGACAAAGCCACTGCCTCAGGGTATTGTGTAGCATAATCTTCAATCACTAGGATATACTTTTTCCCTGTGGAGCCTGGGGTACTCAGAGGACCTGCAATATCCATAGCTACCCTCTGAAATGGTTCCTCAATCACAGGCAAAGGCAAAGAGCTCTCACCTTGTCTCCTGCCTTGCCTACCTTTTGGCACTGCTCAGAGGTCCTGCAGTACCCTGTTACATCTCTGGAAATTCCAGGCCAATAGAAGTTTTGCATAATGCACCTCTTTGTACATTTTATGCCCATATGACCTGCAAAGGGAATATCATGGGCTATGGCTAAAAGCGCCAAATGGTAAGCTCTAGGCACTACCAACTGCTGCATTCTCTCACCTTTTAGCCCTCCCTCAGGGGTCCACTGTCTGTACAGTAACCCTTTGTTCCAGTGTACAGATTACCCTTCCCTTGGGAATTAGGTGCCTTCCTATTTACCTGCCTCAGGCCTTGCAATGTAGAGTCTGAGAACTGAGCCTGTCTCAAGTCTTTCCTTGTAACCCTTCCCAGCTCACCTTCCACAGGAAGTCTGGCATCCTCTGACAGTGGTGCCTCACTTTCAGCCTGGGTACTTCTACTGCTCACCTTTACCTTTACAGTTACGCTGTCCAAGGGAACATCAGTACCTACAAGCAGCTGTGGCTCACATTCAGTTTCGCTGTTACAGCATAGCTCACTCCCTGAAGTAACCACCTCAGCAGTCCTGGCTGCAAGTATGCAGTCTGTCTGGGTCTCCCCCAGGCTACCAGACTCGCATGCTTGCCTTCTAGCCTCACTGCATGTAACTGCATAAGTACATAGTACTGCCTCATCCAAATTCTTCCCTCTCAGGACATCTGCAGAATGGTATTTCCATACCCCTGTTGTCTCAAGACAACCCACTGTTGGCATTTTGTCTTTCCAACTTACTGGCTCCCTCACCTTTGGTTCCCCACCTTGCCTCCGTGGACATCTGTATGCCACATGGCCCCACTGGTTGCATTCAAAACATTTAACCCTAGCTCCTGGATGTGTACCTGGGCTAGTGGCGTCCCCTGCTACTGGCGGATTCTGTTGGGGCAGTCTGTGCTGCCCACCATGGGTTCCTTTAGTCCCATGAGCAGCACTGGGGGTCCCTTTCCTGTGCAGGGCTGCCCTGCTTGCTAGGTATAGGTCTCCCTTCTTCCCCAACTCCTCTGAAGTACACACTGTTTATCAGCTAACCAGATTTTCATGTCCTCAGGCAAAGTGATAAGGGCTTGTTCCCTTACCTAAAGGTCTGCCAGCCCTTCAAAAATGGTGACCTGACATCCACTCACCCAGCTATGAAAATAATGCTCAGTTCAACAACATATTCACATACATTTTCATCTGCCTTGCGTCTATGCTTACAAAACATTTTCCTATGCATTTCAGGTGTTAGCTTAAAACATTCTAATAAATGTCTTTTTAGAGCAGTATAATCAAAACAGTCAGTGTCATGCATTTTTGCTAAAAAAGTTACAGCTTTACCATGGAGTAAGGGAAGTGTACCCAGAGCCTTTGGTCAACTTCATACTGTTTACATACCCCCTCAAACATATGAATGAAGCTATCAAAATTATCTCCCTCTTACTGACCTTTTCTGCTTCTGGGGTCCGGTTACTCCCTTCCCCATTACCTCCATGACTCTGGCGAAGAGTCAGCATTTCCCTCTCATGCCTCCTCTGCCGTTCATTTTCCTCAGCTTGTAGACTCCTTATTTTGTCGACTGATTCTAGTTCCATACACCTGGCCTCCAACTGAAGTCTCTTTAGCTCTAGCTGGATTTTTAAGTCCACTGCAAAAAGGTTGAGCTGTCCATTCTCCGAAGATATTGTATCTTCACTGTCAGTCTGATTGTCCTCCAGGCTGCTGTTTTCTGATGCAGCTGTAACCAAGGCTGCAATCAGGTCTGCTTTAGTCAGGTTTCCATGCACCAGTCCCCTAGCCTGGCACATCTCCGCCAGCTGGCTCCTTGTCAGCTTTCCATACTCTTCTGCTGACATGCTGCCTGCTCACCCTGACTAACACTAAGCTAACAAAAGAAATAAAACAATTATGATCTGAACTCTGAGTATACACTGCGTGGCTGTTTTAGAGTACAAAACACTTTTAGAGATCACTGTACATAAGCTACAGGAATTTGCTCTACGCACACCACTACAAGCTAATTAGTATGTGAAGTAGATCCCACCACTGCCAAATACTTGTGATGACAGTGCCCTGGCCCAGCAATCAAGGAGCCTCAATCCTCACCACTAACACTAGGGAGGTCGTCTCATAGAAGAGGGGAAAGGATAACTAATACACGCAGTAAAGTACAATTTCCCTTAAGTGCACACAGAGATCACAGTCAGTCTGGGGCTGGTTGCTCCCTTGCTCACCAGGTCCCCAGTAAGATTCCCCACTGGCACAGCTATAGGGTCCAGGTCTCAGCCTAACTGGGTAAGCTAAAACCTCCAGTACTCTCTCTGTCCAACCAGTGCTTCATGTCCCTGCCAAGTAGCTGACACAACACACACACACTTTGAGATAAGTATTTATATAACTTCACAGACACTCCCGGGAAAGGCCGACACAGATTCTCCATCTGTGCCCCTTTACCCAGACTACATGGTAGCAATTACTGCCACCACCCAGTTAATAATATCAGGTACTAAAAGGCCCTTAAAAGGGTGTCCAATTATTACTGTGCAATATTAATATCCAATGGTAGTATGACTAACAGTCAAGGCTTACTTTAGAGTGGGCTATTACATAAACCTCTATAAATATGCAATGTACTCTAGAGCTTATCTCTACACAAATCAGCCACAGGTAGAAGGTTTAAAAAATATTTAATAATAAATAATTAAAACACAAGGACAAAACTACCACACAGAGATATCCAAGAGTTCAGAGATCACACAGAAACTTAAAATAATACAAGTAGGACATGTCTGATTTCAAAGAAAAATATCTGATTAATCTTTACTAGCTTTAACTATTCCCACAAGAAATCACAGTGCTAAAACTTACATGTGAGCATAAGGCAGAGTGCTGGTAAGTTGGATGTCCAAAGTCAAAATGCTTTCAGTCTCTTTTGAGAAATGGTATTTAAACATTACTAACAAACATGTTTGCTGGGTCCCTCCCCAAATTACATCATTTTTGACACTTAGGTTTTCCCAGGCAAACAAACTGCATTATTTAGCAATCTAACACCTGCACAGAAACTTACAACAGTAGAAGACATTTCACATGTATATTCTAACAGAAACTAAAGCAATAAAGCACCTTCCACATCTAAATTCTGGTCATAAACTTTAGCCTTAAAACATTGGCATGAAACCTTCATCCAGCCACAGTGGAGCCGAATTCTAACATGAAAGGGTCACAACATGTTTCACTGGGCCAGTAGAGTGCAATGTTGTCACATATTTTGCAGTTCCACATTTCACAGTATTCTTTATACTCAAGAAACATGCCTGTATTTTACATTTATTATCAAGAAAATGTGTCTGTATTTTACATTTATTTATACAGTTGATAGAATTGTGTATCAAATTCTATTTGACTAGGCTGGCAGCCTTCACCCATTTCTCCCCAATCGTCACACAAGTAACTAGCCATGTGAAACAGCACAAACCTGGACACATACCTCTCAACTGCCCAGATTTTCACAGAATGTCCAGATTTCTGCCTCATATTTTTTGTCTGTTTCTCATAAAATTGTTTTTTTTTCTGCCAAATCACTGGCAAATCATTGAGGACTGAAGTCAGAAAACAATGGTACAAATTTGAGTTTCAGACTTCAAACTTCATATCCTTCAGAAAATGTATGCTAATGCAAAACCTGTTATTCTATCAACATTCTAAGTTCATAAGAGCAATATTTAAAAAGTGTCCCTATTTTGGGGCCTTTGTACCCAATTTTTTGTGCCTTTGTCCAGAATTCTTGCTTTACGATATTGAGAGGTATGCCTGGACCAGCTTGAAGAACTCAGGAGACAACAAATACAAATCCAGGATTTTATTAATCCACACACAAAAAAGAAAAAAAAAAAAACAGTTGAATGCTTTCATCTTTTCTATCATACAATGGTTAATCAGAACTGGTAACTAATAAGCTGACGACCCTTACATAACCTCACCTCATAACAAAATGGCAGTTTTAAAGCTACAATATTGGTTTAAAACAATTCAGTGAAAAACTCATACTAAAAATCACCAAAAATCACTATATAGCCACCTACATTTACAACAAATTTGATCGATAATTGAACTTGATTTCTCACATGAAAATTCTAATAAAAAGTCACTTTACAAATATTTACATCAACTATATCATGTTTATAAATATTAATATTAAGAAAATATATAAAATTGTTACAACTCATCAGCAAGCATATGAAGGACTGAAGTTGCTGAAATATTTTCATTTAACCCAGGTAGTGTGCGAGTATTAACCTAGATTGCCATAATAATTCTCTATACTTTGTTCTCCTATGCACCACCCCTGGCATTAGGGACCACTATTTCTAAAATAAGTGACAGAATTTTATTTAAATCTTTTATACACAGTGGAATATTTAAAAAGTGCATTGTTTATCTTCTCCCTTTCAATGTGTACAGGTGTTTATAAATTCTTTTATGGAACATCCATTCATTTTTTTTCCACATAATAACTTGAACAGGTGTTACAAATGGCCAGATAGACTAAACCCCAATAAAGCAGTTACTCTTGTGGAAGAATGACCCTTCCATCTATGTTCTTCAAATGCAGTTCATGGTTACCTAGAACCAGTTTTTACACCATCAAATGCTAGCCCTGACACAGAGCACACTTTGTGATCTGTGTTCTCCTATCTAGATGATACTGAGCACTGCTGTTGATGCCTAAAGGAGTCTACATAGCTGTTCTACTGATAAGCACCCCCCTAGAGTCTGTGCTGCTGCCCATGTTTCCATGTCTGAGCTGGACACACCCAGCATGCTTTTATGAAGGGGATGAACCCAACATAAACAAGGAGAGAACATGCAAATTCACACAGGAATTGGCTCGGGGGGGGGGGGGCAGGATCGAACTCTGTAACTTCTGCTTAGGAGGTGAAGACCTTAACCATTTTGTCAGCTATGAAAGGCTTTAATTTTAAATGCACTACTATACATGTTAAAAGGATTGATTTGAGCAGAGGAGGGGACATATGTCAGGCAACAAGTTGCCAGATTTTGAGTGCATAAAGGAGACAAATGTTGGTGAGATTTTCTACTGGATTTGGTTTTGTCCAGATAGAATCTTAACTGTCTGTGAGCATCTGGAGAGTGTAGTAATCTCCCCCCCCCACCCATTCTGTAGGTTGGAAAAGAAGGTAACAAAATATATAGCTTGGTTAAGTGACAGTTTTATTTGTTACTTTAGGCATGAATGAAGGGCTAGATCTCAAGGTCATCCTGTCCTTGTGAAAAATAAGAAAGGGCAGAATGGCCATGAGAGCCTGAAGCTCTGAGGCTCTCCTAGCTGAAGTAAGAGCTAGAAGTAGAATACTTTTCCAGAGGCAGAATGTGAGGTTTGCTGGTTCAAAAGGAGGCAACGTATTTTTTTCTAGCAAAAAGATCAGATCCAAAGGAGGAATAATGATCTTCCTCAATGGTCTAAGATGTACCACCCCTTTAAGGAATTATGTGACCTCATGTATGGGCATAAGAGGAGGATTGTGGGGTAGACATGTAGAAATGGCTGATAGGTGGACTTTGATGGAAGAGTAGGCCAGACCTGTATGCATGAGCGCACACAGATATTTTATGGTACCTATGATGTGTTGGGATCCTGTCCATTCCTGTGGCACCAAAAGGAAAATCTCTTCCATTTGGCTATATAGGATTTTTGCTGGTGGTTCTCCTGGCTTCTTGGAAAACCTTACTTACATCCTCTGAAAGGTAGTGCCTGGAAGAAATTAAAACCCTATCATCCAAAGAGTTAGGTTCAGGGATGACAGGCTGGTGTGTAGTAGTGACCCCTTCTTTAGTGCAATGATATCTGCTTGTAGTGGCAGATTGTGGTAGCTGCTACTAGTGAGGAAAAATAGAAGAGGAAATCAATGTTGTCTTGGCCACAAAGGGATCATTAGCAAGAGTTTTCACTTTTTTGAACCTTTAGAAGAATCCTTGAGATGAGAGGTAGAGGAGGAAAGGTGTAGAGGACTCTTCCTGTCGACCGAAAGCTGAAGTCATCTGTCCAGCAGGCTGAAGGGTAAGGGTCACTGGTGCAAAAGAAGGGGAGCTGTTTGTTGATCTCTGAAGAAAATAGGTCCATCTGAGGAATTTCATAACAGTGGAGGAAGGATGTCCAGGAAGATTTGTCTGCTGAGGGTCCATTCATGAGGATCCCCCAAGGTCCTTCTTAGTGCATTGTACAGTGATGGAATGTATGTGGCCATTAAAGACTTTTTTTCTGGATGTCTCCCAGGAAGTATGTGCTAATATGCACAGTTGGTAAGACCTGGTTGCTCCTTGTTTGTATATGTACCACATGACTGTGTTGTTGTCTTTTAACACTCTCAGGAGACCTGGAATCTATACATGTGAAAAGACTTTAAGAGCTTGGATGATAGCATGCTCATCATCTTTGACGGCTCTCATCTCCTTCATGTCGATGTGCTGCTTTAGTAGTTTTAGTTTCTATTTTCCCTGAACCTGATGTGTCTCTTTCCTGCCTCCCCATGCTTTGTATGGGGCATTTGTGTGCATTTCTTGAACTGGAAGTGATGGAGCAAAGGGAAGTCCTGGGTTGAGCATCACCTGGTCCCTCCACCATAAGACCTCTCTCCTGAGACAAGGTAATAGCAGGATTACTGTGTCTAGAGGGAGAGTGCGCTGGGATTAACTTGTTTTCAGGTACCTTTGGAATTTCCTCAAATGTAGTCTGGCTAGCAGGAGCACTGGAATAGTTGTTACTATGAATTCTAAAGCCCTTAGTATTTCTCTTGCAAAGCATTGGCTGCAGGAGATCAGGTTGTGAAAGCAATCTGCAAGGCTCTGAACCTAATGCTGTGGCAGGCTTACATCTTTATAGTATCTGGTCTTCAGCCCAGGAAAACTAAGTTCTTTGTTGGCTGCAGGGAGGACGTCTTGCAGTTGATGTTGAACCCCATGTGTGAGAGTAGGTTGATGGTTGGTTGGAGGTGTTGCAGGAGTATCTGAGGAGAGGAAGACTGGCTTAACAATTCATCTAAGTAGGGAAAAATATGGATTCTCTGAGTTCGACAGAAGGTAATTACTGGTGCCAGACACTTTGTGAAAACTTTTGGTGCTGTGGAAAGCCCAAAAGGCAAAGTGGTAAACTGAAAGTAAGATGACCCAGCACAAAACCTGAGGAATCTTTTGCAAGGGGGTAAATTGGAATACCGAGGTAGGCATATTTTAGATCTAGAGATGCTAGAAAAGCCTGAGGCAGAATGACCAGAAGCAGAGTATGTAAGGAAAGCATTTTGAAAGTTGGCACTTTCAGAAAAAATTTAGCAGAGAGAGATATCTAGTATGTGTTTCCATTGTCCTTCTTTCCTTGGTACTAGGAAAATTCTGGCAGTGAGATAGTCTAAAGAATTATGCTCATATGTCCCCCTAAATACACCTACACTTATGAGCTGAGGTCACACATTGGACATACAATCATGGGAAGTTAAAGCATTAGTACCCTGGCTGGATGTCAGCAGTGATAACCCATTCATTATGAATATTGCAATAGTGATCATAAGGACAGCTACTGTTATGGTAAGTTCATACACAACTGTACTTTATATGAGTATGTGAGAATGGTTTGTCTATCTGACCTTTTTACCCTTTGGTTTATGGTTGCAGTTCATTTGTTTATGTTTGCAGTTCATAAGAGTGAACATTCTGTTTAAGAAAGGCGAGGCGTTATTAGGAAAAACTAATAACCAACACAAGAATACCAGCCATGGAAGTTCAAAGGTGGATTAAAAAGTATAAATTTATGGATTATTTATTGCTAACAATCCATGTGGAGGTGATTGGAAGGTGACATTAGAAATTCAGGAATTTGTCTGGCAACTTAGGTTATATGCCATGTTTCCCCAAGGATTGAATAAATGCACATCTATTATATCCATTTTGCAAATGAAGGCTAGAAAGTTATACCTGGGTTTATAATTTTATAAATATGTTTAATTAGATGTGGTATTGCTTTCAAATTATGTTTTTTACTTTGTGTTTATTTTCTATATTTATTACATGTAATAGTAGAGTGGATGACGGTTTTAAGAGAAAATTGATTTTCCTACTTACTTTAAATGTTCTGCATTAATTAATTTACTTATTATCTAATGAAATGAGTTTGTAGGTTGTATATATTGGTGGGGTTTCACTTCATAATCTCGAATTACTGAAATCCTGAATTTCAGTACGAACATACATACACCATACACCACATAACACACACACACCATTCCACTCACAGCACACAAACCACACAACCCTACACTACATATAAGAAGGGGGGCAAGCCCCCCTGCACCCCCCTACTTATATATACCAACTCCGAGATCGCACATAACATAAAAAAAAAAAATACTCACACCACGGCATCCTCCACTCGCTCGCACACAAATACACATCACACATACACAAACACTAACAAATCCAACACTCACACTCACATTTATACCTCCCTGCCCTTACCCACACATGCAACATACAAAAACACACACAAACACTTACTAACCTGCAACTTCAGGCACCATAACACTACACACAATGTACCGAAAATGCATAAGCGCGGATTCGAGATATTCAAATTCGCTCTTATGCACTTTCGGCATTCTGGTTTTCTGCTTCATGGTCTTGAATTACTAAAATTCAGGATTTCAGTAATTCGAGATTATGAAGTGTAAACCTTGGTGGTCATTACACATGTAACTTCATTCTGATGAGGTCTCCTTTCGAGGGACAAAAACATTCAATAAATTTATACCTTTTAATCCAACTTTGAACTTCCACAGGCATTATTCTTGTGAACATTCTGTTTTCCTTGATTTGCCAAGTTAAGAAACTGAAGTTTCTTAGTGGTGGTGGTTGTGTGTGATAGATTGTGATACAGCGGGGAATGGGAATTTGCCCTTTCACCATGTTGTGCAGTCTTGGGTTAGTATGCATAATTAGGAAGGGATGGGGGGGGGTTCTCCCTGCCAGAAATACTATATTTTTGTTTCATTATTTTGTGATTCTATCTTTGAAGATCAGTGTTTAGTTTTGTTAGCTTATGTGAGTTTTTGCTTTTTGATGAGGTAATTATAGGAGGTAATTTTTTATATATATATATATATATATATATATATATATATATATATATATATATATATATATATATATATGTGTGTGTGTGTGTGTGTGTGTATAATATGTGTGTGTGTGGAGAGAGAGAGGGGGGACAAAGCACTGTTGGGTTTCACTGAAAAAGTCATCAGCTATAGCAAAAATAGACATAGGGCCGGATTCATGAATGGCTACATGTTGCCCTGCTATTGTGTGTGCATCGTGTTGCGATGCACACATGATAGCTTGATATTTTTGTATTCATTAAACAGCACCACAAAAGAAAGACAGATAGCACAGTATACTAATGAAAGCATAACTATCTGAATTACTTGCTAATTAACCAATCCAAGATGGGCGGCATTATTTAGGATGCTATAAAGCAAAAATATACACTTAGTGTAGCCTTTTGTCCTGAACTCCAAAGTCTATTGGAATACAGCCACCATCATACTTCGAAAAAAAAATCAGTTTTAGGGGCTGTTGCTTCTCTCCTGTATGTGTGTGTGCAACAGGCTCATATCTATGCTACTGCTTCTAGACCTCAGCGAAGGAGAAGGGTATTCAGACCCCCTTAAACATATCATGGACTGAGTGAGACTGAAATATTAAAGCGATACAGGATGCCTGGGCAGAAAAACACTAGAGGACTGCTAAGTCAGATCTCTAATGCAATGTACATTTTCTGAGCTCTACTCTAAGCCTGTGTTGGTGGCAAAGAGGAATAAGAAACACAAGTGTGTTTTGATATTGTACTGATTTGAAGGTTCAAATCCAGGTAGTGCACTGTTTTGGTGAGGTAATGCATATTTTCTGAGCATAACATCAGGTTGTATGATAGACAAAGTAAGGAAACCTCCCGATCCTGCATTTTCATTCTTATTCCCTGCTGTTTGTTACTATTTCATTTTTTTAGTGGGTCGATCATGTGCGCCTATTTTGGCAAAGTGCACTTTGGACTGGCAGCAGTATGTGTCAGTGAACAAGAGTCCACTGCCCAGGGTAAAACAGAAAATTTTAATTTGGAATGCCATCATTAGCACATTTTAGAGTGATAGAGGTGTGGTATGATAAGCACTCTAAATAGCAGTAAGTGAAGAAATTCTACATCTCACCTAAGTATCTCAGTAGTTCAAGGTGTAAATACAATGAGTTTAAAGAAAAAGGAGATGGCACAGAGTTTGAATCCAACTTGTAGATTTTTTTAAAACTGAATATAGAATAATTATAGAGTAAGAATGCTGTATATGAAATACAAATGGTAAAATATGTGATAAGTATTCCATATCTTACCTGTAGTTCATGTCACTTGACATTGCAACACCCTTGTTGTATCGTCAGTTGTTGTCATTATTAATAACAAGAGTAGCTAAGGGTATTGTATCTTATGGCAAGTTAAAAAAATATTATAACAGCAAATAATTTACATGAGTAATGTTGTTGGGTCTGTTAAATATGCTGAATAAACATTCAGAATAATTCATCATGACAGTAAGACGTAATTCTTAGTGGAATAATTTGTGTTCTGACTAATTCTCTGTATTGTGCCAAACATGTATTTCTGTCATTGTCTTTATTTCCCTTTTCTGAACCATTGATACTACATGACATGCTGATGATGTGTAGTCTACATGTATGAATATGTGAAAATGATGCAAGTTTCCTGCTAACAGTATAAATGTAGATGAATGGAACTACAAGTCATGTTTTTTTTTTAATTATTTTTTTATTTTTTTACTTTCCTATGTGAGCAGTGCTTGGCAGAGCACAAACATGGCTTATTGCTAAAGGAAAAAAGTGAAAATTTCAATTTCAATAGCCTTCAGTAGCGCAAACAGTCCTTGCACTGTTGCACGGCTTTAAGCAACCTACATTTTATTGGTCAAATAAAGTACTGCTACTGTCTACCTTTCTCTGTGGTACACTCTGTCAATGAATGGATTTTGGAGAAATAGAGTGCTCTGAGGTTCTAATCCCGACTATGGATGCTTTAATTCATAGTGCCAACTGGAAACATTGACAAATCTTTTCCACACCATAACTTCTTGAATATGTCAGCTATACCCCTTGCAAGCAGCTACCAGTGTTTTCTTTTATAACATTAAGTGTAATTCTTGACAATGACAACATTTGCTATGCACATGATTGCAGATATTAAAAAGGAGAATGAATGTAGACAAATATATGATATGCTATGTATACACCAAGCCTCTCAGTCTTTGCAGTAAGACAGTCCCCTTTTCTATTATGTGACTATGTCTGGTGTGTGCTGTGTCAGAAATGACCTGATGTAAATGTTTGTGTCTCCCCCTTATGAACCAGTTTTGAGATGTAACACTAGCTATAATGTTTCAAGAGAATGCTGGCAATGTTTGATTTAACTGTTACTTGCATTTCTGCTTCTGTTTTTTTGTATTTGCTCTCTGCTAATCGGCATACAAAAAGCTTACTTGTCTAAATAAAAATGTGACAATTTAACTTGGGCAGCCTTCTCTAGCACAAGCAGGCTTAGCAGCAATGTGTGGCTGTCAGTACTATGGACAGTACTGAGTGGAGAAATTCCCCCTCCTTCCTAACTGTCTGTGTGGCACAAGGTGTAAGTGCAGTGAGCTGAAAAGAAGAGCGCAGGCGATGCAGGGATCAGCAATAGAAATGTTACTGAGGGGATTCAGAATGAATATTGACATGCATTTTGTTATATGAATGTGTTGTTGGAAAATTAAATATTCCCAGTAATAATACCAGCATGTGACATGCATGAGCAGAATTGTGATACATTTTCCATTGTGACAACAGTAAAGCATTAAAATGACATGTTAGAAAAAGTGGTAAATATGATGGAGAAACTCAAAAAATTTCCCAAGTAGCAATCCTGACACAAACACCCATTTCATAGGAAATTCTGTCAGTATTCATTGTGCCTGCTCTGTCCATGATGACTTAATCTTATCTGCTGTCTGTCCCCTTTGCTATTACCTGGTAATAGCTATAGTCCTGATAGTTCTACCTACTACCTCAATGTGTGGCACAAGGTGTAAGTGCAGTGATTTTAGATATAAAACACAGGTGATCAGGGTTTCAATCCAGCTATCATGCAGTTTTAAAAGTGTGACAACATGCCATTTTCACAACATATTGATTAGGAAGGTTAAAATAAATAAATTACTAGCATAACTATGTTAATTGCAAGAAATAATGCTTGCATTCGTACACTTTTCTGTCTAGTATAACCTAGTATATGTCATTATAAACCCCAATGATTGTGTGTGACATTGTTTAAACATGATAATTAGAATATTTTATTTTGGATGCACAAACGTATTGCTTTTTTATATGGGAATGCAATCACAAGACTTCTGAAAGTCACTCACATGCAGGCTTTCAGAAGTACATTCCATTCATACTGAAAACAGTTTGTTTCTAATTACCATGCTTGAAAATGAGTTTTGTTGTGGCTCAAAGCTGCAGTGAGTTAGGCCTTCTGCCCTTGTTTTGCTGTGTTCCAAAAACCTACTGTGAGGCTACAAAAGATAAGTGCTTATTTCAACTGTTTTCTGCACTTCTGATTAACTAAAACGATAGTTGTGGCATATCTGTTGCATCAGCCCATTCTACGGAGTATAGTGAGATCATTTTTGAAGGATCACCCCTTAGCTTCTTAACCTTGAATTATCTTCTGTTTGCTCCCTTTCTATCTAAAAATATACTTTATTCAGTTTCTCCTACTGTATTTGTCCTTCTTCCTACTTTATTTTCCTTTGCTTCCTTTATTTGCTTGTACTTAAAAGTGTTCAACTGCATTTATTCTGTGGCATTTATTACTGCTTATTAGTAGCCTGATTAAATTAAAAACAGTATTCTAATGAATTGCTCCTTTATTTAAACTGTTTTTTTGCTGTTGTGATTGTGATCTTATGCACTTTGGATTTCTGGTGCTCCTGTGTTTTGTAGCATAGGCTGGATTCAGACTTCCTGAATCTAGACTGTTTTATATCACTTTAGCACCAAAACCAGCTCTTCATTGTGATACTGAAAGATCTGAGGCATTTGTTGCTCCCAACTAACTATAAATAACTAAAAAGTGGTCTGTGTGCACAAACTGTCACTGATAACCAAACAAAAGGCACAACAATTCAGCAAGTGAAAGTTTATTGACATTCCACACGTAAAATCACCGCACAAGCAGAGCCAAACAAAAAATAACGCTGCCACAATTTCCAAACATGTTTTCGTCAGTATTCACTTCTTCAGACATGTTTTCGTCAGTATTCACTTCTTCAGCTGAAGAAGTGAATACTGACGAAAACATGTTTGGAAATTGTGGCAGCGTTACTTTTTGTTTGGCTCTGCTTGTGCGGTGATTTTACGTGTGGAGTGTCATTAAACTTTCACTTGCTGAATTGCTGTGCCTTTCTTTTGGTTAAATATAAATACCTGTTTTTGCTCTTGTATAGCACTTTTAATTGTATTTGCATTCTACTGTCTATTTGAATTGTCTGAATTGTTTTTGTCACATTTTACTGTATACTGTACTAGTGCAGCTGTGGCATACCCCAGTTCCAGGTTTGCTGTTTCTAGGTCTGTTTTGTAACTTCTGAGCATCAAATTCAAGCCATCTTTGTTGGAGAAGGCCCTTCTACACCCCTGTGGGAAGAGAGTGCTGTCTTGATCCCATCTAATCAAGGGTGACTGGACTAGAACTCAAAGAGAACATCCTTATTGGCTAGTTTGAGTTAAAATGTTTTCTTGTTTTATTTAAGCCCTACATTAGCACTTGATTGTGTGTAGCACACCATTGCATGCTGCCACATAGAGGTGGTTACCTTTGGTGGTTATAGACACAAATGCTTGTTAAATTTTTCCTTAGCACTTTGCTTGTGGTCCTCCAGAGGTTTTCCATGGTCCTGCTTTGTCAGGTGGAACACTAAGCCTAGCCTCAGAGGTACCAACACACCTCTCACACACTAGCCATTCCTAAGTGTGACCTCCTTTCTTGACCATATAAATTTACCTAACACTATGGATGGACAATTTCCTACAGTTTCTCCAGCCAGCCACATGTACCTCTTGACATCCCTACCACCTGTCCCCTACCTTGTATCTCTAAAGAGCCGTTCATAAATGACCTAAGGACAAAACACAGCATCTATAGGACCTGATAGCATCCCCAGTTTGCATCCTACATGGACTCAAACAAGAATTAGCAACACCACTGGGTACACTCTTCAATCATAGTCTAAGCCACCATTATCCCATTGCACAAAGGTGGTGACTGACTCCAGGAACTATAGACCCATTAGCCTGACTAGCCTTATCTGCAAGGCCATGGAGCGAATCATCTTGGACCTCATCAACAAAGCTATAGGTAATCTCCTAACACTTGACACTACTCAGTTTGGATTTGTCAAAGGGACATCATGCCTGTTAAACCTGGTGGACTGATTCGAGACAGTCACGAAGGCCCTGGACAAGGGGAAATTTGTGCATACAGCCTAACTAGACTTAGCCAAGGCTTTTGACACTATCCCCCACTCAAGCATCATTGACAGACTCACTCTGGTAGGTATCAACCCTTATATCATTGGATGGTTCACTAAATGGCTCACTGATAGAACCCATATAGTCAAAATAGGAGGATCCACCTCCAACAGCAGACCTGTAGCCAGTGCTGTTCCACAGGATCAGTTCTGGGACCTGTACTGTTTGGAATCCAAGTACAAGCTAAATCTGAAGGTCTGTGGCTGATAAAGTTTGCTGATGACTGCAAACTGGGAGTGGTCATAGAATCTCCAAATTATGTCAACATCCTACAAGAGGGTCTTACACAAACAAATGATTGGTGCTACAATCGTGACCTGAAACTCGATGCAAAAAAATTTATCATCATCCCTTTCAGCAAGTGTAATGTTCCTGCTAACTACCACATCAATAACACCCTAAGTATGCACTCAGTCATGAGAGACCTGGGCACACAGGTTGACAGCAACCTTACCTTTGATCACCATGTCTCCACAGTGGTAAGAAGGGCATTATATATTACTCATCTCATAAGTAAGAGCACTGCATCCAGAAAAAAAGAAGTTATAACATCTCTGTACTCTTCCCTCATCAGGCCAATAAGAGTACAACTCCCCTTTTGGTATGTACCTTTCCTGCAGCAATTAGAGAGACCACAAAGGTTCCTCACAAGAAAATTCAAGGTCTTCAGCATCTGTCCTATGTGCATCATTTGAAATCACTATCACTTTATTCTGTTTCATGCAGACTACTCAGAGGCGATCTATGCCTTGCATATAAGGCAGTCTTTGACCTTGATTTATTAGAAGTGCTGCATATCCACAAGTCAAATGGTACATGGGTTACTCGCTGTAAAGACCATAACCTGGTATGTGACATTAATAGAATCTGTTGGGAGGGACAAATTTGCCTTCCAGAGGTTACTGCACCTTTGGAATGGACTCCCACTTCATGTCAAACAGAGAACCTCATAGCCCTCTTCAAATGCAATCTGGATGATTACATGGGTAACCGTATGTTCACCCTGGGGGTTCCATCTGCGTCCCTCTTGGACAGAGACAATTGGTGCTGATCATGGGAATAAGGGTAGAACTTGACTAGATTAGCCTTGTGAGGCTGCCAGCCCAGCTAGCTAGAATTTTGTAAACAATCCTATGTCATTTGTAAATATTAATATGATCCATAGGCTTATTTTACAAATGTAAGTAAACTGTATGTTACGTGTTGAGCTTCAAAAATGTAACCTTAGTGTACCCTCCTGGAAAAGAACAAAACTCTAAGAAAATAGGTTGAATTGTTTATGATGGCTGTTATTTCAGCTTGGAGACAGAAATTCTTTCTATTGTCTGGAAACAGAAATAATTACAGGTTTCCAAGGTAAAAGTGTTTAACAGTTTTACAACTTCCACTTCTAAGCAAAACATCTGAGATATAAGTATTTTTAACACAGAGGTGCTATATTGTAAGTTCCTGTTAGTCTGGAAACTAAAGGCAGAGGTAACAAGAATGATGTAATCTGAGATAACTCAGCAGAAATGTTTGATAAGAACTCTCTCAAGTGAGTCTGGCATTTTGTATCTTGTCTTTGGACCTGTAAACATCCATTCAGCACTTGCCTGGCTCTATAAGTAAGTTATTTTGAACATATTTTCTCTTAGAGATAGCTAGGAATACAGTAAGATCAGTCTAGATGTTTTCTGCATTTATTTGACACTGTCCTGCAATGTTGTTTTGAAATAGTTCCTGTGATTCTGAACTTTGTCACTGTGTTGAGTTATTGAATATTGTCTTGTGCTTTTATTATTTATTATTAAACATATTTAAACATTTAATTGTGGCTGGTTTGTTTAGAGATATTAGTACTTGCATATGTATTTGGTGACACTATACATGCCACTCTTAATAGCCTTGCTGTTGGTCACACTTATCACTTGGATAATAGTAACATTACACAGTAGAATTGGTAACCCTTTGGGAAGGGCCGTATACTAGCTGATAAAGAGCTGGTTGGTGGCAGTGATTACTACCTTATAGTCTGGGCAGCAGAGGGATAGCTACTGAACCTGTGCCAGCCCTCCCCAGGGGTGTCGTGTGGTTGTATATAAATCAAATCTCAAAGTTTATGTGTGTGTCAGCTACTTGGGCAGGGACATGAAGAACTGGCTGGAGGTTTTGGCTTGACCACTCAGCTGAGATCTTAACCCTATAACTGTGCCAGTGGGGAGTGTTATTGGGGATCTGGAGAGAGAGGGAGAAACCAGCCCCAGACTGACTGTGATCTCAGTGTGCTCTTAAGGGAAATTGTAATTTACTGTGTGTGTATTTGTCATCCTCCCAATGTGCACGTCCATCACTGATGTTAACGAGGAGGATTGAGGCTGCTTGATTACTGGGCCAGTGCAGGGGTGTCACAAACCTAGTAACTTCCTATGATCCTGTGATTAAGAGATGATAACTAGCATTGAAATGTATGCATTCATTTCCCATAGGTTTAATTTCCAGGTGGTAAAACTACATTTATACACTGTGCAAGTCCCAAAAAAATATATGTGCCAACTCATCTTATTTAGCCTTCCAAAGACAAAGCCATTAAGTCTTTCAGTGATGATTATTGGAATAATTTTCACTAGGTTGAGCACCCCACATGCAAAATCTTACTGCCATGTTTCACACCTTCATTGCATTTTGCTGACATTCCTCCCCTTTGTCTGTCAATGTATCTCTGTGCTTTCCATTGCACAAATGCAGTTGGCATGGTTGTGCATCTTTACGCACTGACTTGTTAAATGTGAGAGCTGAATTTGGTGCCAATTCAGACATGGGAGTTGTTGCCTGACATGGCTGATGAGGGGGATGATGGTGCTAAATTTAGAGCACAGATGTGGAGTTTTGAGGAGTCCAGGATATTTGTTGCACTCCTCATGAAGCACTACAGCCATAGGCTGCTACAGTGGGAGTATACCGTTTCTCAACATAAGACTAAGGCTTGGAATAATCTCTCCAAGGCTGTTTGCTATGCAAGTGGCATTATACACACTGGAGAGCAATGTCATCAGCACTACAGTGACATGAAATGGTGCAAGCAGGGCCTCCTTAACCAATGGAAGGATGAGTTCAAAACTGCTGACTCCCTACAGTTGTGTAAAAATACTGACCCATTGGCAGTCAATAATATAGTATGGATTAGACAGCCAAGACTGGTATTTATTATGCTTTAATGTCTCTTCTTTTTTCTTCTCAGTTGCACAACTGCTAAACATTGCAGAGAACAGGGAGGCACATCTGACAGGATAAATTACCTCAGAGGGGCACAGGGTACGTATGCATCAGTAATGACTTGTCATTACAATAATTATTGAGATTACATAATTAAGTAGCTTATTGAGCATACATACTTTAACTATTCCAGCAGACATGAATGTCTTCTCATATAACTCTGGTTGTTTGCATTAGGCAAGGATTACAGTGGAATTTTTGTAAGAGTTCAATATCCAGAAGTAGAATGCAGATAGTAGTCTTAAGATTTATATTATTTCTGCAGTGTTAAATGCAATAATAAATACCATTAATTCCAGTTGCGTAAATCACAATTACCTTGTAAAGCATCTAGCTATATGTCAATAGTCAAATTAATACTTCTGTTTCTGATATCGAAGCATTGCAATTGATTACTGTTAATACACAGTATTACCTTACCATTGTATCTGGATATGGAAAAGGTATACAGACTTGATAACCAGAAACATGTGTGCATTTGAATTATAAATTAATGTGACATGCTAGGGATCTAATGATCACTCTTGTCTCTCCCCATCCCTTATCTTTTATTTTAATTATTGTTTTTGGCAGACAATTGTTCTGTTGTCATACCTTTCTTCTTACAAGAACATAACCTTCAGCACAGGGAGGTAGACTGACCACTGTGTTTCAGTCTTTCATCCCTTCATAGACTACATAACTGACACAACACCTCAGGGTCTCAACCTGTCAGTGCTGCCTCCACAATCCCTGCCCTACCTGCTGCACCTGCAACAGATACCTCTGCCCTGGGTGCTGGTGCAGTGGTACCCTCCAGGAGCAGAATTGTCAGTATTATAATGTCCTAAGTGTGTGACATATGTTATTATCACACCACCTTATTCACATCATCATTGTGTTTCCAGTTTCCAACAATGCCTTCATCTAGATGTCTGACAATGTATTGCTTATCATCACTCCTCCACCTTTTCTATCTCTCATGATACAGAGCAGGACCCGATCACCTAATAACAACAAATCATACATATGTTAAGAAATGTCACATAACACAAACTCTTGTGCATCTCTCCATCTGTCTCCCTTTCAACATCCCTTCTGTCTCATCACATTATAATGTAACATATTCAGTAGGCTGATGAATGAACTAATTCATCATTCTTTCTAATTTCATTGTATATGATTTGCTACTGTGCATACTGTA
Organism: Protopterus annectens; assembly: GCF_019279795.1. Taxonomy (NCBI): domain Eukaryota; kingdom Metazoa; phylum Chordata; order Ceratodontiformes; family Protopteridae; genus Protopterus; species Protopterus annectens. The sequence continues at coordinate 1,509,967,811 of NC_056735.1, read as the reverse complement.
AGGAAGTATAATGTCCACATTTCACAACACATCCTGCCCTACACACATATTTTGGATACATGTGGAGTTATAATTAATATTTCAGATTACATAACATCACGTTCATGTGTTGAAAACTGTACACACAGTTAACTTGTGTTTTGCCTTGAAGCATGGCTAATATATAGTAGTTATAAGATTTTCTTTATGTATACATTAGTAATACAATTTGGCCAATCAACATATTTTTTCTATGTACTTTTACATTCCTGATATAAACTAGTAAAAGGAGTCACATTCTGAGGGAATTCCAAGATGGCCACACATTGAGTAACAGCTTAATTCTAGCAATCCCAGTGTAAAACCAGAAACATAGCAAAAAAAGCCAGTGGATTTATACTTCTGGGTAAATTTCAGTAACTGGCTAGTAATTGCATTGCCTGTATGCCAGGAAAAAAGAAATACAGAGGACTTGAAGGAAAATCAGCTTGACAACGTGAGGAAATAAGACTGAGAAAAAGTACTGCAGCTTTTCAGCAGAAAACAGTGCAGGCTGTAGACATGACTTCCAGTAACCTAAAGGAAAGTATAAGACAACTGCACACAGACCTGATTAAAATAAATGAAACACTGATGAAGTATATCAACTCAAACAACAAAAGGATGGAAAAAATAGGTGGTTTAAATAGATGTTCAGATGAGGTGATAAAACTGCAAAAATCAGAGGTCAAAATGAAGAAAAGACTGTCTGAATATGTGACTGCACAATAATAGATGTTTAAAAAATAATGGAATTAGTGGACAGTGCACATAGGACGAACCTTCTGCTGTACCAGAGAAGCTGGAAGGAACATAATGTATTAATTTTATGAAAGTACAAATAAGCAACTGGACTGGTAAACAGCAGGAGTTGTTAACTGAAAGGGCACATTGTATGTATACTCTAAATCAGGCTATGAGAAATCAACCTTGACCTTTAATAGTAAAGATGCAATCCTACTAGCAGAAGGAGTTGATTCTGACAAAACTGTGGCAGAAGGACAAAGTACTAAAATGGGAGACAGCAGAGTGTTTGTAGAGAATGATTACTCATTGTACACGAGGCAGAAGAGGAGTACATTTATTCCACTATTCAGTGAGTGTCGAGAAGCAGGCATGAGATTCAAATTGTTATACCCAGCTATCTTCAAAATATTTTTCCCTGGAGGAACAAAAGAATTGTTTGATTAATTACATGCTAAGGAGGCAATACAAATGTTTGTCCAACAAAAAGTGAGCTTTGAAACAGAAGGAGGTTCTGCTTTTTGTTCTTCTGGCAATAAAGACTAGAGAGAGACTGTGCCAGTAAAACCTTTTCAAATATTTCAATGGAAAGTGCTTGAGAGAAGGAAAAAAGCACAAGAGTCGACTAGAAGAATCAATGGTACATTGGAAATGAAGCAGAGACAGGATTTGGGAGAGGGAGATGAACATGAATAAAACCAGCAACTTGGAAATTGACAAATATGGGATTACAAAGCAATATTTATATTTGTGAAATATGACAGAACAAGAAAATCTGGAAATATTGGCCTTTTTTGGACTTTCTTAAACTTGTAGGGGACTCTAAAGCATATGCCCTATTTCATGTCATTAATGTTCAGAAAAATACTTAGGAGAGGGGAAGATGAGGGAGTAAGTTAACAGTAGGTAAAACATTTTTTTTTCTTAACTGTTCTATTTTTATACTGCATGATGTTTTTGCATGCTACAAAGTAACATTTTCTTAGTTATTTTTAAGTGTAATGTGGATGCTAATGTATATAAACAGGTGCTTCTGGGTTTTTTTGAGCATGACAAAAGAAAAATGAGTGTGCTTTTCTTATTCTTGCATAGGGGAATTACTGGATTAAGGCTCTTAGCATGATCTAGTAAGAAGTTTTAAGAGAACAAGTAAATGAAAAAGAATATTGAACATTATAAGGCTTTTTCTATCAAATAAATATGTGCGTAGTAGAAATTTTGTATTTGGTCCTCATGTCTTCAGGAGACAATCTTATAAAGAGAAATGGCTAGGAGATAATTTTCTGTGAAAACAGAGTGTTTACCCAGTTGGGAGAGCTATAAAGATAAGACAAAACCAGACAGAACGTAGTAGAAGGCACAGGCTGCACCATGTGTCTTAGCATGGATAACCTTTCAAGTCGGAGTGTGGCTGTCAGTTTGGTATATTTGTTCCTATTAGGAGGGTATAACTTCAATATTTGAAGATGTACATAGTTTTGTGTGTTAAGTTAATAGGTTTTAGGGGGTATTGGGGGTGTGTTTGTTGTATTTTTTGCTTGAGGGCGTTCAATAAACAAAAAGTTTTGTAAGACATGACATAGGCTCAAATGGATATGAAAAAACAACTGTATAAAAGATCAACCTGCCAAATAGTCTATGCATGTAATACAAAAGCTGGAACTAGACATTTAACAAAAAAGCTGTTATACATAAAAGGTGAGAATAATAACTTTTAAATACAATAATGCTTTCTGTAATGTCTTTAAATGGCAATGATCTCACAGATACATACAAACAAGAAACAGTAGTGAACTATATTAAAAAATTGTAGATTGCAAATAGCTATGCTACAGGAGAGACAGTTGAAAATAACTGAACATGTGAATTTGATAACGAAATGTTTTCAGGATGGTTATTCAGCAAAATACCTGGGACAAAGGAAAAGAGGCGTACTTATATTAATTGCAAGAAGAGCTCCAATAGTGATATAAGAGGATAAAAAATTAATAATGGTAGATTTGTAGTACAAAGAGGATACTGGCAAGGGAGGAGGATTACACTGGCATGTAGTATTTGTATTCCATGTAAAACCTGCTATAATGGAGCTTAAGAAAATTCTGGGGGAAATAATCAGCTTTCTGCAAGGAATATAAGTGGGGACTGGAATTTAATGTGTAACAGTGAAAATGTGTCTGGGGGGGGGGCTCAGAAGGGAAAATATAAAAAAGGAGGGTAGATTTTTGAAGAAATTTATGAAAATATTTGGCATGGAAGATGTGAAAGCAGTACTAGAAGTTCAGAGTGAATTTACATATGATTCCCCAAGTTAAAAAAAACTGAGCAAGGCTAGACAGAATTTACATTTCACAGGAATATGTGCATTTAATTGAAGGTCTTGATACACACCCAGTAACTATTTCAGATCGTGTGCCAATAGCAACTAAAATAAAATGAGGGTAATGAAATAAAAATGAGACACTGGCACTTTCCCACCTCTCTGTTGAAAAGAGAGGAATTTAAGGAATGAGTAGTAGAAATTTTTCAGGAGCTATTAGCGAAGATAGAAATTTCTTTTTAAAATTTAGCTAGGGAGTGGGATAAAATTAAAGTGGAGTTTAACAATAGGGTGGCAATAAAAGAAAGGGAGATATGGCTAAGAAGTAACAAGAATTATTTAGGGGGACTGACAAATGTTAAAGTATTGCAAAATAGGGGGAATCTCATAGAACAAGAAGAGGAGCAACTGCAGAATGCAAAATAGAAAATTAAGGGAGATAAAAATGGTGATGTATAACCAATCTACCAAGTCCACAGGAATATATGGTATTCCTGTGGAAGTTTGGAAGCTAGGAGGGAAAATGTGATAAAGATATGGAAAGTTTTGTTTAACATTTTAAGAGTGGGAGAAGTGCTAACATTCTGGAAGAAAGTGGTGGTAGCGGTAATACCTAAAGAGGGTAAAGACACATCAGATCAAAATTCATGCAGGCCCATTTCAATATAAACCATGATTATAAAGTGTTTATGTCTATAATAGCTAAATAAATGGCAAAAGTGGTGCCAAAATTGATCGATATGGATCAATGTGTTTTTTTGGAGGGGAGGCAAACATTTGACAACATTAACACATCATTGATGATCCAGAGGGAAGAAGAAAATACCACTGTTGTTGGTGGGTCTTAATGCAGATAAAGCATTTGACAGAGTAAGCTGGGACTTTATGTGCAGGGCATTTGAAGCATTTGCATTCCCTGATAAAATTATAAGGTTGATTGGGAGGATATCAGAGATGAAAATGAAAGTGGACGGTTTCCTCTCTGATAATTTCCACTTCAGCAGAATAACCAGGCAGGGGTGCCCTCTTTCCCCTTTGTTATTTGCATTGTATTTCCAACAACCAACAAAGAAAATAAGGGACTCAGAAATTCAAGGATATATCTGGTATGGTAGTCAAGAAAAACTGTCTGTATTTGCAGATGATATTGTTTTATACCTGATAAAACCAGAAAAGGACATTACATGTTTTAGAACATTTTGATACAATTTCAAATCTTTTTAAGGCAATAATGGTAAATTATGTACCCACACATGAATTGGTTCAGTAATATCTATATTTATGGGGACATGATAAAATGAAGTATTTATCAGTATGGATTAAAATTATTCCAGTGTGACAGCTAAGGATATGTTAGAAGAGAATAAACAAAAGATAATATAAAAACTGAGAAATTGAAAGTTCTATTACATGGATATGGATAATAAGATACAAGCAGTTAAAATGTTTTTAGTCCCTTTAGTCTTATATACAGGTCAGGCATATTTTTATCAACCATAGGAGAAGTTGTGGATAGCAATTATAGGATCACAGGAAATTCCTAGGCTAATGGCCCCAGGGCCCTTACAAGCCTAGCCAAGTTCTACCCTTATTTCCATGATCAGCACCTATTGCCCCTGTCCAAGAGGGACACAGGTGGAACCCTGGGGTGAATTTATGATTACCTATCCAATCGTCCAGATTGTGTTTGAAGAGGACAATGAGATGCTCTCTTTGGCATGAAGTGGAGACTGTTCCAAAGGTACGGCAAACTCTGGGAGACAAATCTGTCCCTCCAGCAGGTTCTACTAATGTCACATAACAGGTTAATGTCTTTAGAGTAAGTAGCCCGTGTACCATTTGACTTGCGGATATGCAGCATTTCCAATAAAGCAGGGTCAGAGATTGCTTTATATGATATCAGAGATCACCTCTGAGTAGTATATATGAAACAGACAGTGATTTCAGATGATCCACATAGGACAGATGCTGAAAACCTTGAATTTCCTTGTGAAGAATGTTTGTGGTCTTTCCAGTTGCTGCAGGTGCTTGGAAAGGTACATACCAAAAGGGAAGTTGCACTCAATTATTGGCCTGATGAAGGAAGAGTACAAGGAGGTTATAATTTCTTTGTTTCTGGAGGAAATGCCCTTACCTATGAGATGAGCAATATAGAATGTCCTCCTTACCACTGTGGAAACATGGTGACTGAAGATAAGGTTGCTGTCAACATGTGTGCCCAGGTCTCTCATCACTGAGTGCATACTTAGGGTGCTGATATTATTGTGGTAGTTAGCGGGACTATTGCTCTTACTGAAAGGGATGATGATACATTTTTTTACACTGAGTTTAAGGCCATGACTTTGGTACCAATCATTTGTGTAAGACCCTCTTGTAGGATGCAGACATTATTAGGAGATTCTATGACAGCTCCCAGTTTGCAGTCATCAGCAATCTTTGCCAGCCACAGACCTTTAGCTTTTGCTTGCACTTCGGTGATATAGATTCCAAACATCAGAGGTCCCAGGACTGATCCCTATGGCACATGACTGGTTACAGGTCTGCTGTTGGAGGTGGAGTCCCCTCTTTTGACTATATGGGTTCTATCAGTGAGCCAGTGACCCATCTAATGAGATAAGGCTTGATAGATACCTAGCTGGATGATTTTATCAATGATGTCCGAGTGGGGGATAGTATCAAAAGCCTTGGCTAAGTCTAGGTAGGCTGTATGCACAGATTTTCCATCATTCAGGCCCTTGGTAACTGTCTCAAAGAAGTCCACCAGATTTAACAGGCGTGATCTCCCTTTTACAAATCCAAACTGAGTAGGGTCAAGTGTTTTGAGATTGCCTATGTGTTTGTTGATAAGGTCCATGATGATTCGCTCCATGGCTTTGCAGATAGGGCTAGTCAGGCTAATAGGTCTATAGTTCCTGGGGGCAGTGGAAGCACCACCTTTGTGCAAGGGAATAATGGTGTCCATTTTCCATTCAGCTGGGATGAAGCTGGTGCTTAGACTTTGATTAAAAAGATTAGCCAATGGTGTTGCTAATTCTTGTTGGAGTCCATGTAGGATGCAGCCTGGGATGTTATCAGGTCCCAGAGATGCTGTTTTTGGTCTTAAGAGAGGGCATTTATGACCTGCTCTTTAGAGATACAAGGTAGTGGACAGGTGGTAGGTATATCATGAGGTATGTGTGATGGGGACAGGGGAGTGAAGTTTTCATATAACCTGTTGACCAACAGGTTAGCTATGTCCACAGGCTCAGTATATGCGGTATAATTAACTACCAGTTCGGCACAAATTTGGGCCTTTCCTTTTAGGTTACGGATGTAACTAAAGAATGCCCTATGGTTGTCCTTAGTTGAGAAAGCTAATTTGGATTTGTAGTTTGCTTTGGAGGACTTCACAAGAAGTCATATTTGCTTATTTAAGCTGAGGAATGAGTTTTTTCAGTTTAGGGTTCACCCCCTCTTACTCTTAGACAGCAATTTCTTTCTCTTGTTGTAAAGCCTATTAATGGAAGTTGTACACCAAGCAGGATTGCTCTTCCTTGAGGAGCTTGTTTTGGTCCTCTCAGGTATGGCTGAGTCAATGCAGTTATACAGGTGTGTGTATAAAGCATTGGTGTGGAACTCAGCATAGTTGCCAGTTCCATCTGATAGGGGAGGTGCAATAAAGCTATTTATACCATCCAGCAGTGAAGCTATTTATACCATCCAGTAAGAGGTTATAATCTGCTTTATAGAAGTTTTTTAGTTTACCTGTTCCTGGGGGGGGGGGGGGTTCTACAGTGATACTTACTTTGAATGAGACTGATTTGTGGTCTGATCTCACCAGGGAAGACCTCACAGTGGGGGGTGGGGGTTCTACAGTGGTCCTCATATTGGTAAGCACCAGATCCAGGATGTTGGCACCCCTTGGGGGGGTGTCATCCAGCTGGTCCAGGGCAATGGAGATGAAGCTGAGAAACCTTTGAGCAAATGAGTTTGAGCATGAGTAATTTACCCAGTCAATGAATGGTTAGTTAAAGTCACTCAAAACCATGTTTTATGGCTGTATCTTGATAGACTCAACTAGATCCAAATAAGCAGAGTGGGTATCCTGATTCAAAGAGCAGGTCTTGCAGCTGGCAATGATTTGAAACCGTGTCCTACTGACAGTTAATTGCACCTGAAGTACCTCCAGGGAATCATACTGTTTAACCAATCTGGAGCTGTATTTATCTTTAATGAGTATTGATACACTGCCTCCTTTAGTTTTCATGCCTTCAGTTTGTGGTCTGAACTTGTGAAAGGAGGTGCAACATGGTATGGCAGGGGTGGTCTCCACAGTCTTGAACCAGGTCTCCGTGACTGCACAAAAGTCTGCGCCTTCCTAGGTGAGGACTGCTTCCAGTGAGTCCAGTTTCTTGTTAAGATTCCTAGTGTTTAGCAGCATAACCTGGAGGTTGTTAAAGAGTTGAATTATTTTATCTGGTATGGAAAGACAAGTCAAGTGGAATAAGCTGATTCTTCCAATAGAACAAGGAAGATATGAATTACCCAATTTGAAGGGGCATTTCAGAGCTACAGAGTTAAGGCTCCTATACATACCACAAGCAGAAAACAATGATTCATAGTGGAAAGGGGTGATGATAAAACCAGGGGAAGCTCAAGAAACAAGTAGAGACTGGGATTTTGGATGCATACCTTTAAGGAGAATAAGAATAATCACACAGAATATTATATTCATAAAGTAGCAGAATGTATTCTAAGAACTAAACCAACATGGGAATAGAGAAAGGAGATTCTGCCGATTGGGATGACTGCAATTAGGGATACAGACAATAGGCGAGAGGGTGCTGGAATTTATTGGAGAAAACTGGCAAAAGATCCACGGTTTTGGGGGCAAATAACTGGTGAGGAAAAGGTATTTATTTACATTTGTTGACCGGGAGAGTCCGACTGGACACAGGTCTGTTTTCAGCGGAGGCCTGGGGAGAAAAGCTCCACATTAAGTATTTGCATTATACAGTTAAAGAAAATAGCATTTAAATATAGACATTAGTCCAGTTAAGGACGCAAGACAAGAAGAAAAACAGATGTAAAACAGCTGTATAGCATAGTACAATTTTAAAATATGGTGACATATACTAAACATGGTTAAAATGTAGTTGAAATTCAATCAGTGAACAATTGATACAAACTGTTTTTGAGGTACATAACAGCCATTAGCAGTTGTTGCTACAAGAAGTTAGTATGTGGTAGGTAGCTGGGAACATGAGTAGCCAAGCTTGCTAAGAGTAGGTTGTTAATAGGGGGCCAAGAGAGGTAGTGGGTTGTGGGAGTGAATGGTACTAGAGGGGGGGGTTGCAAGGGCATATCTGGCAAGTTTTGAAGTGTGATTTTAGTAAGAATTTAAAGTGGGTGCAAGAAGTTACAGAGGTAATTGAGGATGGGAGGGAGTTCCAGAGTTTGGCTATAGTGCAGGAGAATAATGCTTCTCCAGCAGAGTTAATGGCTCCTGTGACCTGTAGGAGGTTTTTGTGGCTGGATCTTAGTGGTCTCGTGGTTATGTAGGGTTGGAGTAGATTCTGGAGGGATGGGACTTTTAGTGGTTGGTTTATTAGTTTGTGGGCGAGTGTGAGTTGGTACCACTGAAGGAGGTGGAGGAGCTCTAGCCAGCCCAGTTCTGCTAGTGAGAGAGAGAGTGGTGAGTACGGTAGGAAGCCTCTGTGGTGAATTTGGCGATTTTGTTATAGCAGGTTTTGAGCTTATTTAGATCGCATTGTCTAATGTTAGTAAATGTTGGAGAGGCATAGAGTAGGGTAGAGATAAGATGAGAATTTGCTACTGAAATTTTACTTGCTTAGGTAAGTAGTTGCTGATTTCTATATAATGCTCCTAGTTTTTTGTGCACTTTTTTTAATGGTCATGGGAATGTGAATGTCAAAGTTCAGTTTATTGTCTATTTCTACTCTTAGTAATTTGGTGTGTTCTGTAGGTTGGATGGTGGTGTTGTCTTTTGCTGTGATGTTAAAGTGAGAGCTGTCTAGGGTAAGTTTGGTGGGTTGGAAGATTAGTAATTTTGTTTTGTTTGGGTTGAGTATTAATTGGGCATCAGATAACCAATTTCAATAGAAGAAAATGCTCCCTGTGTGACTTTTTGCAGTTCTGGTAGGGAGTGGGCTGTGCAGATAATGGTTGAGTCATCTGTGTATTGTATGAGTGTGCCATGTGTTGTAGCTGAGGCTAGATTATAGGTGAAAAAGAGTAGGGGTCCCAGGATGGACCCTTGGGGAACTCCTATGGAGACTGGTAGTTGGGAGGATAGGTTGTCCTGCCAAACAACTGCTTGTTGCTGGTCAGATAGGTAACTCTGAAACCAGTTGACTGGTTGATAGAAGGATAGAGGTTATTGAGAAGACAGATGAGTTGTTTGTGGGACCATGCCAAAAGCTTTAGAGAGGTCTAGTAAGGTAGCTGAGGAGAGATAACCTGCATTTTTATTTTGTAGGATAGTGTTAAGAGTAAGGCGGTGCTGGTGTTATGGTTAGGTGAGAAACTGTGTTTTGTGTTGGAGAGGAGGCTGTTAGCAAGGAGGTATCTGAGACTTGAGAATGAATGCATCTCTCTAGTATTTTGGAGAGTGGCGAGAGAATAGCTATGGGGAGGTAATTGGTTAGATCTGTGGAGGGGCCTCCTTTGTGTAGGGGAATTATGTGTGAGACTTTCCATAGTGTAGGAACATAACTTTCTGACAGAGATCTGTTAATCAAGAGTGATACAGGGTAGGCTAGAGTGTCAGCTGCAAGTTGAATGTATTCACCTGGGAGGTTGTCTGCTGATAATCTGGTGGTTTTAAATTTAGTTAGTAGTTTTATTTTGGAGGTAGGAACAAGAGAGAAAGAGAAGCTAGTTAGGAGATTGTTAGTTCTAGTTGATGGTGTGGGTTTATGGGGGGGGGGGTTGTGTTGTCTTGCTAGTGATAGTACGGTTTGTGTGAAGTGATTGTTGAAAGAGGTAGCAATATTTTCGGAGGAGTAAGTTAAGTTAGGAGTGGGTGTACTTACTTTACCTAGGTGGAGGATGGAGTTTATTGAGGACCAGAATTGTTTGGCGTTATGTTGGGAGGAGGTAAGGGCAGACTGGTAATATTGGATTTTGTCCTGTTTTATAAGCTTTTTGGTTCTATTGCGTAGTTCTAGGAATTTTTGCCTAGTAGAGGGGGTTTTGGTTTTGCGCCAGTTGTCCCATGCTTTATCCTTGTTTTTCATTTCAGACTACGTGTTTTTTTGTAGCCATGGGGATTGTTGGGCTCTAGTTTGGGAACATCTTATGGGGCCATGGTAATTAAGGATTCTTAGGAATGTTTTATTAAAATAGTCAACTGTGTCATCTAGTTTGAGGTATTTTAGAGGTTGCCAGTTACAGTCTTTTAGGGATGAGCTGAATGAGAGAGGGTTGAAGTTAGTTTTTTTGTGTATTTGATGGTAGATGATGGGTTTGCTTTATAAAGGTGTTTTCTTAGTAAGAAGGTTGGGGAGTGATCACTGAGGCTGTCAGATAAGCAGCCTGCTATATATGACTGGGGGCTCTTATTGACTAGTATCCAATCAATGGTAGTGTGTTTGTTGGAGTTATTTATCCTAGTAGCTGACTGGACTAGTTGGGTGAAGCCATGAAGATTTACATGATGGGTTGGGTGGTTGCTACAGCAGGATTGCCAGTCAGTGTTGAAGTCTCCTAGAATTAAAGTTTCTTGGGGTAGGTGGTGGGTAGTCCAGCTGAGGAGGTTTTCAAGTGGAGGGATGTTGTGGCCAGGTGGGAAGTAGCAATCTACTATGTTTAAGGTTTTATTTTGGTTTAAGGTTGGCATATATTTCTTCCTTATCTATTTGGGGAGCTGCTAACTTTAAGATCTGGATGTCTAGATGCTGCTTAAATATTATAGCTATAGCACCTCCTTTTTTGCTTAGTCGGTCTACTCTTAGTATATTGTAACCAGCAGGGAGGATTTGCTCATTAGTAATGTGCGGTTTTAACCATGTTTCTGTAAGGATCACTACATCAGGGGAGTAGAAGTCTATGGTGGCATGGAATTCATGCACCTTGTTGCATATACTTTTAATATTTAGGATTATCAGGAGGAGGTTGGTTGGCTTTCTATTGGCTGTGATTTGAAAGATGTGGTTTGTAGTCTGATTATGAAGGGAGGGGAGGGGTTGGTGATAGAGGGACCAGGATTAGGATGGATGTCTCCACTGAGTGCTAGGTTGGATATGGATGAGATTATTAGTTTTATCAATTTCTGCATGTGCTTGCTTATAAGGGAAGTTTTTTGTGTGTTCTGTGGGCAATAGGTATGGTGGTAGGGTTATGTTAGGTTGAGGGGTTGTTTTTAGTTTAGGTACTGTGGTCTGTAGTCTATATAGAGGGTGTATTGGGAAGGTTGTTGACCTGATGAGAGAGTAGTAGAGCAGAGGTGGGATACGAGTGGTGGTGTGCGTGGTGGTACAGTGGTAGTGGTTGAGTGCAGGAATGGTGGAGGTTTGGTAAGGTGATGTATGCAAGGAGTGTGCATGCAGTGACTATAGGTATGGTGTGCTTGTACATATTAGCTGAGTAGGAGGGATAGTAGTGAAGTTGTAGGAGGAAGTATAGGTGTGGTGATTTTATAGGTTGAAGGGTGGGAGGGGTTACTGTTTGTAATAAAGGTAGAACCACTGGTTGGGGGAAGGGAGGGGAGCATAGCGGGCAACTGATGAAGGAAGACCATCAGTAGGTTTATAGGTTATAATGAAAAGGGCTTCCCCTGATTAGGCTGCAATTGTTCTTGTGGGGAGTGGGGATCAGAATAGACCAGAAAAGTGGTGGATAGCAATAGTATGATGAAAAGGGCTGGCCCTGATTTCACAGATATGCAAGTCTACAGAAACAACAAGAAAAGGCAGTAGTTACTCTGACTTGCTTGTTTTGCATACCTGTCTTATTGAAATAAAATAAGCCAATTTTACCAAGGAGTTATGTGGAAATTAGGAAGACAAGAATTTATAAGAGAAAAGGTTTAGTAGAAGTAGAGAAACAGCAGAGCATACAAATAGTACAGCATCTAAAGACAGATTGCAGTTAGAAGTACAGAATGGGGGGTGGCAGCTAATGTTCTGAAACAATAAGAAAATCAGTAGGTACCTTGGACTTACTTGTTTTGCATACCTTTCTTTTGAAATAAACACTTGTCACCAGGAGTATGTGGGATTTAGAAAGACCACAAGTTATAGGAGAAAGGGTTTAATAATACTAGAACAGCAGGGCTTTCAAATAGTTGAAACAGCTTGCAAAGGGAGACTGATGTTAGAAAGTACAGTACGGGGAGGGGCAAACTAATGTCTGTGATGGGGTGCTTTACTTAAAAATAGAAATTAAACAAGGGCTAGCAATTAATTTTGTCTGGAGAATAAAACATACGTTTTGTATATTTTGAAAATAACACTCATTCCAAGGTTGCCTGGTTCTGTTAAAGAGCACTGCAGGCCAGTAGATCGAACTTGGCTTGGTGGGGATCCAGGGAAAGAAGAATTAAAAGGAGAAGCTGGGAAGAAAAATAATCAATATTAATACAAAATACAGCAGCTGTTAAAAAAAAAACAAAGCTGATAACAGAGGAGTGGAAAGGAAAGAAAAGAACAACTAGGTAATTACACAGATAAATACCTCAATTTGTGAAATGTGAAACTTAAGAAGTTGTCAGTTATCACATTCAACAGATCAATGCAGTTGCAGATATATAGGAATACTGATACCAATTAATTGGTATAACACATTCTAAACCAATAGGTGAGGAAATGTACACACTAATAACTAGGCATTTCTAAAAAATGCAATAAAGTGAGCAGCAAAGAAATAATATTCTAACAATAAATGCTCTACACAAGTAAAGCTCTAACACATCTATACTCTACAGTATCTGAGCCTACTAATACAATGGCTAAGTGAACAGTTTCAAGCACACAGTTACTGAAAATACTGTGTTCTATAAAAATACATGTCTAGCTTCATTACACTTTACAATGGTGTAAAGCAACATCAATACATTTTACAAATGAAAAGAAACAAATATGAAAAATAACCTTGGGTATGAGCACTCCATCCAAAGAGACAAGCAGCTACACTAAGAGGATTTTAAAAATGGCTCCTGTAGCCTAAGAAATCTATGTTAGGCTGTAATAGGCCATGTGGGGGAGGGCAGAATAGACCAGAAAATGTGGTGGATAACCAATAGTGTAATGGAAAGGGATGGCCCTGATTAGGCTGCAATTGTTCTTGTGGGGAGGGGGAGGATCAGAATAGACCAGAAAAGTGGTGGATAGCAATAGTATGATGAAAAGGGCTGGCCCTGATTTCACAGATATGCAAGTCTACAGAAACAATAAGAAAAGGCAGTAGTTACTCTGACTTGCTTGTTTTGCATACCTGTCTTGGTAAAATTGGCTTATTTTATTTCAATAAGGAGTTATGTGGAAATTAGGAAGACAAGAATTTATAAGAGAAAAGGTTTAGTAGAAGTAGAGAAACAGCAGAGCATACAAATAGTACAGCATCTAAAGACAGATTGCAGTTAGAAGTACAGAATGGGGGGTGGCAGCTAATGTTCTGAAACAATAAGAAAATCAGTAGGTACCTTGGACTTACTTGTTTTGCATACCTTTCTTTTGAAATAAACACTTGTCACCAGGAGTATGTGGGATTTAGAAAGACCACAAGTTATAGGAGAAAGGGTTTAGTAATACTAGAAAAACAGCAGGGCTTTCAAATAGTTGAAACAGCTTGCAAAGGGAGACTGATGTTAGAAAGTACATTATGGGGAGGGACAAACTAACGTCTGTGATGGAGTGCTTTACTTAAAAATAGAAATTAAACAAGGGCTAGCAATTAATTTTGTCTGGAGAATAAAACATACGTTTTGTATATTTTGAAAATAACACTCATTCCAAGGTTGCCTGGTTCTGTTAAAGAGCACTGCAGGCCAGTAGATCGAACTTGGCTTGGTGGGGATCCAGGGAAAGAAGAATTAAAAGGAAAAGCTTAGGTATGAGCACTCCATCCAAAGAGACAAGCAGCTACACCAAGAGGATTTTAAAAATAGAATGGGAAGATGACAAAAATTTATTTGGACTGCAAATTAGAGATTGCCTTCCCTAGCAAGGATTGATGTCAGAGTACAGACAAAGAGAAAGAAATACGGAGAGGGGGGTCCTAAACAAAAGACTAGCACTAGCAGAGGTTTTAGTAGAATCTAGAACAGAAGCTGCTGTTAAAAAAGGAACAATCAGTAGAGCATATAAAATATTGCAAGATAGCTATAAGAATCAAAGGAGATTAGAAAGGATTGGAAAGAGACTGGTAAAGCAGTTCACAAAGAAACAATGGGGGGATATATGTTTGTCTCCCAAATATGCAACAAAATCTAAAAGATTTAGGATTTTTGCTTGGAAATGTTTACATAGATATTTTTATACCCCAAGCAGACTTGAGACAATTCAGGTAAACAGCAAATGTTGGAAGTGTGTTGGGGAAGAAAGAGGTAATTGGGAACATATTTTCTGGGAATGTAATGAGCTGGCAGATTTTAAAGATTCCCTACAGACTGTTCTGTCGGAGATACTCCCCCGGATTCTCAAAAGCTTGCACAGAGTGCAAGATGAGTGCAGGAGTCCACGCAGGCAATATGTCTGCCATGCGATCCAGGAACAGCCTGCAGGGGCGTGCATGAAAGCTCCAGCACTAATCCTGCACAGACTAAGCCCTGGTATGACAATCACTTCATTTGCAGGAGAAATCCATGCAAATTAGGTGATTTTGCAATCCAGGAAGCTTGCAATAGTCCGTGCAAGACTAGTGCTATCTGCAGAAATGTACTGTTAGTAACAGAGTACATTTCTGCAAATTCCAAAATGGAGCCAAGACAGCTCCAAATAAATGCTGCATATTATTAAGCAAGCATGCCAATGGCCAAGTAGAAGGCCATTGGCATTGCAAACTGTTTAAAAAAATAAAACAACTTTTATTTTTTTTTTTGCTGATCTCGGCTGTTTAAGCATAGGGCAGCGGTGCACAAATGGGATCGGGGGGAAATAATAAAATAAACTGAAAATGAGCATTGTAACAAAAATCAGTATTCTGCCATGCAAGTCAATGGCAGGCAAAAGACAGCTTGGCTAGTGAGTAGTGGTTGCTAAGGGGGGAGGCTCATTGTGGGACATGAAAATGAGGGATCCTATGCAAATGAGGGAAAGGTTAGTGAATCCCAGATATTCCCAGGGTGTGAGGCAGGTCCCAAGAGTGTAAGAGTATAAATAGCTGGGTGCAAGACTAGGATACAGGTGACATCATGAGTTTGTGTGTAAGACATACTGTAAGTGGATTAGAGACCTGTGGCTCGGGACTGCTCTTAGCTTAGCACAGCTAAGCTAGAGGTGTGTCCAAACTGCCTAGCACTCTTTACAAAGTGTAAGCGGGTGTGCATACTGTGCACTGGGTCTTACATGAAGAAAAAGGATGTTAAACCAGGAAATAGCAGCTCTGTGCACATTTGAGCACTCCGTTTGTGCGGCACGCGCACAGGCTTAAACAAGGAGGCAATGGGAAGGGAAAACAGCAGTAGGAAGGTAATCAATGAGAACTAGCTTAGCTGACAGTTGAAATGTATCAGAAACAACCAATTACACAGGCAGCAGCCCAGCCCAGCACACCACTATTAACTATGCAAACACCTGCCCCCCTTGTTTTTCCCAAAACCTCTGCACCACCAGTGTATACAAATGGGGAAATTTTACAAAATAAAAGCAAGAGAAAAAAATGTTAGGGGCTGCATTTGCTATCATAAACCAGCATGTGCAAAAGGCTGAGGGTGGTGAGGATGTGAATGCTGCTGAGCAACCCACAGCAAGGAGACGGAGAAGAGTGTACAGACCCAGGATAACCTACCAAGGGCTACACGAGCTGGAGATAGTGGAGCACTATAGGGTGGACAGGGACCTCCTACAGCAAATTGTTGAGCTGTGCTGGCCACGCCTCACACACACAACTAACAGAGGGGAAGCCATCCCAGTGGATGCCAAGGTATGTGTCGGCCTAAGAATACTAGCTACAGTTACCTTCCAAAGGCCAACTGGGGATATGATGCGGATTTCACAGGCATCAGCATCCAGGGTACTCCACCAGTTCCTGGATGCCATGTCAGCACATGTCGGTGAGCACGTATATATCCCCATCACTCGTGAGGTGTTGGCTAGCAATGTGCATCACTTCCACCAAATAGCAGAATACCCTAAGGTAGTGGGTGCAATAGACTGCACGCATATATGCATTAAAGCACCACCAGGTGAGCGGGGTAGGGTCTACATCAACCGCAAGGGCTTCCCCTCCATCAACTGCCAGGTCTTGTGTGATGCCCAGGGCATAATAATGAATGTGTGTGCTGGCTGCCCTGGAAGCTACCACAATTCCCACACCTGGCATCTGATGCAGCTGTACCAGACATTTGCCTATGGTGACATCCCACACGGTCACCTAGTGGGGGATGCTGGATACGCAATGGAGCCATGGCTGATGACACCCATCAGAAATGCACACACACCCGAACAAGAACTCCATAATGAGGCACATGCACAAACATGAATCATAATAGAGTGTTTGTTTGGGACGCTCAAGTCACAGTCCCAGTGCCTGGACACATCCGCTGGAGCCTTGCAGTACTCCCCAACTACATGTACCCAAATTGTCCTTGTATGTGCCATGCTACACAATATGATCCTGTGGAAACAGCTGCAGCAGGAACAGCATGGGGCAGGGTCACACAGCCTTCCACCAGTGCCAAGGCCTGGTCAGGTACAGAGTGACTCAGAGGAGGAACAACCTGAGCCTGCCCAGTAGGCAGAAGGAGGCATGCCCAGTATGCCCTGGCCTTGGCAAAGAGGCAACACATAGCACATGCACTGACACAGTAGGGACCCAGGGAATGACACCTCTCTGCAACTCACACATACAGTAAAAGGGATGCCAAACATGATACTACCTGTGCTCAACTATGTATAGGGAGTGTAATATGTGCATCCGACATAGGCAGCCCTGCAGCACCACCCTCAATACTGGGACACCCACAAGGTAAGTGACACACACATGCCAGTTGGGGGACACACATACCCAACAACAGCCACAGCCAGCAGGATAGGTGTAGACAAACACAAACAAATGCTGTACTATGGCCTCTCAATGAGCCCTATGGGTAACCCCTCCCCCAGGCCTACACAGACAGACTTCAGCAGGCCAGGCAGTTGGATGTAAGTTGTGAAGTCTAGGAAGTCAGAAACTAATATGTAGGTAGTGAAAGCTAAGATCTGTAGTACACTGGTATGCCTCTAGCTATGCCTCTAGCCAGCACAATAGGTAAGTCCACAGACTGAAATGGTGTACCCAACATACCAGTACAGTCCTAGCAAATGAGTAAAGTGTCAGGTGTGCCCCACCATTCTACTTACACTTATAGTAACAGTCAGGTGTGCACCCCCCACCCCTGTGTAGAAATGTAGAAACAGTCAGGTGCCCCCCCATGCTCACACACTTAAACACATGAAGGCTATGTCTGCAAACACCAGTGGACCAGACATATCTGGCAGTTGCAGTTCTTATTTCAGACACATGTCAGTATGCACCACTCCTGCCTTGCACACACAGTGGATGGGAATACAGACATATATGTAAGGACAACACACTATAGTAAGCCAAAGTAGATGGGCATAGATGTGTGGAAGAGGGTGACCATGACAAGGAGCCATCTGGGCCTCTCCCACCCAGCACACAGCCAAAGGGTCCCAAACAGAAGAGGTGCAGGTGTCACTCACTGTAGATACTAGCCACCAGTATCTGTCAGCATGACAGACTATATGGTGCAAGTGCCAGCTGTGCAACATGACTGTACAAGGAAGTAGTTGCCTAGTAGCTGTATACACATACCTGTGGCATATGACCCCGTGTGTGCCTGCATGTGGCATGACAACCCCTACATGAATTGGTTATGGCCCATGCACACACTGCCCTTCCCATAGCAGTATCATGACAAGCTTGCTGAGGTCATCCAATGTGAAATACACCTCCGGGAGAGCTGTAGCTCAGTAATCCCCATGGCACGTCCCATAACTGTGTACTGCTGTAGTGATAAACTAGTTAGGTAATAGTTCTAACCCCAGACTTGTCAACTGTGTGAGTGTGTGTTTGTGTGCGTGTCTCTCTGTCTCTGACTGTGTAGAGAGAAATGCTTTTTAGACATCTCACACTCCGTACAATTCATATATTCACCTTTGGCAAGGCTGCTGATGTCACTCACCTAGCCATACACCTCTGGGAATATTATAGCCCAGTAATCTCCATAGCGCATCCTGTAACTGCGTACTACTGTAGTGTGATAAAGTAGTTAAGTAGGTGCTCTAACCCCAGACCTGGTAACTGTGTGTGTGTTGGTGTGTGAATCTGTGTGTGTGTCTGACTGAGTAGAGAGCAATGCTTTTTAGGTCACTCACACTCCCTACAATTCATATACTCAACTTTGGTAAGGCTGCTGATATCACTCACCTGGAAATACAACTCTGGGAAAATAATAACCTAGTAATCCCTGTAGTGCATCCTGTAACTGCGTACAGCTGTTGTGTGATAAAGTAGTTATGTAGGTGTTCTAACTTCAGACTTGGCAATTGTGTGTGTGTGTGTGTGTGTCTCTGTCTGTTTTACATTGAGTAGAGAACAATGCTTTTTAGGGTACTCACACTCCTTTGAATTCATATACTCAACTTTGGCAAGGCTGCTGATGTCACCCACCTAGAAATACACCTCTGGGATGGTTGTAGCTCAGTAATTTCTGTAGCACATCCTGTAACTGCGTACAGCTGTAGTGTGATCTAGAACCGTGGTAGGGTTCCATCTCCACCCATGGCAGT